>NC_041398.2:18768812-18923812 GCF_900747795.2 Erpetoichthys calabaricus | reverse complement strand
CCTATCTGCGCACACCAGGGCGGCCGTGGGCAGATGCGTATGGTGTATTCACTCCATGTTATCGTGCATTGCGCTGTCACTGGTATTTTGATAAAAGAATTTGAACAACATATAAGAAGCGTATAAATTATTTAAGAAGTACATTTAAGAAGTAAAGTTACATTGAGTACTACTGCAGTGCCTTCGGGTATACCTCATTTTTTGTTTGCCCATTACATGCTTAAATGTATACATTTTTTGTTGTACCTACCCGAGAACACGCGACATATAACCGAGCGTGGGAGAAGCATGGATTTTAAACATGCGTTGAGTTCATCTGGTGGTCTCCCTTGTGGAATAACTGGTAATGTTTGACTAAAATCTACAGCGAGTAAAACGACATTACCTCCTATTTTTTTTTTTTACGATCTCTGAGATCTTGCTTTTTTCGGTTCAAGGCTTCATAAGCTCTTTTATGTTCCATGGTGTACTTATCCCAAACCATCATCTTTGAATGTTGCAAGACTTTATCCTTGTATGTAGATCGACGTGCCCTCTTTTAATTGCGAGAAGCAAATATATATAGCCAAATTCTCGCGCTTCGTTGCGGCGAAGTACTGGTTTTAATTTTTTATTAAGAAGAAAAGAAAACCTTTTTAAACGGATCGAAAATATACCAATAACAATTTGTTAACCCTTTGCAGTCGTATTTAATTTTCAACGTCACGCTACATTAGTCGTAATTAATTATTGAAAAAACACCGTTATTTAAAAACAACACTTTATTACACTTATTATGCAACAACACAATACACATGTACTTTTTCAGTTATACACGTGTTCAGATAATCTTTATAATGTCAATTGAGAAATATAAACTTAGTTTTTGTATTTTTCCATAGTATGATACCGTTCAAAACACAATCCCGGACACAATCCAGGTTGCATCGTACATGTACTGCAGGCGAAACGAGAACGTTTGCGACGTCCCCTCTTTCTATCAGTACATACAACACAATCTTTGAGCTTCTGTTCATCCAGTGGATAGATGAAATGTAAGCGACCGTTCAGGCTTTCTGCATTTCATCTCAGTCAGAGAGACATCACGCCATTTTTTCCATATTGAACGCGATTTTAGTTGATCTCGCATAGCATGAATTTCAGCTCGAGCGTATCTATTCGTTTCATCTGCTACATTTTGCATGACGTCATCAGTAAAGAATAACTGAAACATACCACCTACAGTTTTTGGAATAGAGCCTGCAGGTATCTGTACTCCAGTATTAGCTACGCTAAAGTCAAATCTGTCTACAACAAAATCAACATCACGTACTTTGCACCAAGAATTTTCATTACCATTATTAGTTTCAGTTTCGTTTTCGCTGCTTACTGCTTCACTTTCATCAGCTGACATATCATCAAGTTCAGTATCATCAGTGCTATTACCATTATCATTATAATCATCGTCATTATCATCATCTTCATCATCAATTTTATCCACATCCATTGCCATAATTTCATCCAGAACTTGTGCTGCATTTTGTAAACAGCTGGACGTCGCCATCTTGAATAGAGAACAATAACTAGCCAATAATTACAGCAGTTATTTTTTTCAAGCACGTAGGAATAACACAGGCCACTTTTCTCGACCAGGCGACTGTGCAAATCGGTCAGAAACTTGCAGGGCCACCAGCGGTGGCCTGACGACCTATAGCGCACTTTTTACTAAGGCCAGTTTTCTGGCCTAACGACCGCAAAGGGTTAAGGATCTGTTTTTTTGTGAAGCTCCCTTTTCACAGCTGTCGTGCTACGGCGTGTGTTTCGTTTATTTGACAGTATGTAGATCGTGGTAATTACATTCATGGCATTCGTTTTCTGAATCACAATCTGATTGTATGGGTGGCTACCTGCCAGGTCACGCTTGTGGTTTGTCAGCAAGTCGCCTTACGTCAACCATGTGCCCTCTTTCTGTTATTTTTTGTTCTTCACGGTTTGCGGCTCTTCCTTCATTTCTCCCTACTGCGTTCTTTTATCTTGCGAATATGTTATTGCAGTCCGCAGCGGGAGCATTTCTATAAACTTAATTTAAACTTACGTTTTACACCGTGCTTTGTTTCCCTTATGAAGATACTTGTATGGTTCACTCGCTCGCTTCTTATTGTTTCGCTCCCTTCTCAATTGTTTAATGAATTGTTTGTTCTTCGCTGTTTGCGGCACCAGAGTTGAAGCCCCTAATGTTGCGGTCAGCAAGTCGGCTAACATCCGCCATGTGCCGTCTTTCAGTTGCGAGAAGCAGATCATAGAATGGTTTTAATAGTTTACTTTCAAATAATGCAAAGAGTATGCGACAAGTGTTTCTCCCTAATTCTGGACTCATCAGGCGTACACACTCACTGCATCTGCTCTCGGGAATCGAATCTCGAACGTCAGCGCCAGAGGTGAAGCCCCTAACGTTGCGCTACGGCATGTGGTTCGTTTATACCTCGTGTCTTCTCATTAAACTTTTATCTCGCGAATATGTTATTGCAATCCACAGCGGGAGCGTTTCTATAAACTTAATTTAAACTTACGTTTTACACCGTGCTTTGTTTCCCTTATGAAGATGCTTGTATGCTTTACTCGCTCGTTTCTTATTGTTTTGCTCCCTTCTCAATTGTTTAATGAATTTTTTGTTCTTTGCTGTTTGCGGCTCCTCCTTCATTTCTCCCTACTGCGTTCACAGTCTTTTCACGTGATTACGTGGGAGGCGTGATGACGTGACACTCAACTCCTCCTCCCACGGCCATCGAGCTACCGTCCATTACAGTATATTGTGAAAAAAGAGGTTCCAGTTATGACCATTACACGTTGAATTTCGAAATGAACCCTGCCTAACTTTTGTAAGCAAGCTGTAAGGAATCAGCCTGCCAAATTTCAGCCTTCCACCTACACAGGAAGTTGCAGAATTAGTGATGAGTCAGTCAGTCAGTCAGTCAGTCAGTGAGTCAGTGAGGGCTTTGCCTTTTATTAATTAGTATAGATTAAAGTCGACATTTCCACTTTATTTTCGGAGTTTATTTTGTCATTAAAGCAGAACGTCGTAAATTAAACTTCATCTTAAAATAAATACTTAATGATATTCCTGCTCTCTGAACATTTAGAATGTTAAGGTAAATACTTGATATCATTTTCATGATGAAATGCATTAAAGCAGGTATTAAACATGCACTCTGGTGTACGTTCAGTGTAGAGAACTTTATGGCAGGTGTGATGAGGCTCCAAAAAACTGGATGTATGAATGGGTATCGCACAAGTTTAACTGAAATATTGTGTAAATGTTGGGTTAGTGATCTGGTGGTTGAAGACACGAACACAGAATTCAATGGATGTTCTTCTGTGCGGACTTTCATTATTGCATGCATGCTGTCTCTATCTGACATACCCCCCCGTTCCTATCCTTCCTTTTTCTTTCTCCACATAACCAATCACCACACAATAAACATCTTTATGAAATTAAAACTAGTTATAAACGTAGACCATGGAGTGTTCCAAACTTTAAAACATCTTCGTTAGGCCTATACATTTTTAAATATGCCATCCATTCAGGGTTACACCCATTCCAGCATGCATCAGGTGCCAGGCAGGAACAAGTCCAGAACGGGATGCCAGCTCATCGCAGGGTGAATGCGAGCACACACATACCCCAGGGTCAATATAGCATAACAAAACCCCGCTGCCTACATGACTTTGAAAGGAAACTGAAGCATGCTGAGTAAACCTAGCAGGAAAACATGCAAACTCAAGGCAGGGAACACCCGGAACCTCCTTGCTGCCAGGCAGCAGTGCAACCTCTACGCCACCGTGCCCCCACAGGATTAGTACCTGCTTTAAAGCATTTCATCATGAAAATGATATCAAGTATTTATCGTAGCATTGTAAATGTTCAGGGAGCAGGGATATCATAAAATTAATGTATTTTGTGTGCATGGTGATCGCTGCTTGTGCCTCCTCTTAGCGCAGATGAAAACAGTTTAAGAAGCAAGTAGTGATTAATATGGCTCAGGGAACGTTTAACACAAAGCATTTCATGCGCTGCATAATTTATGACGGGGTTTGGGAAGATCTACTAAATTAAATATTCATTTTAAGGTGAAGTGTACAATGTTCTACTTTAATGACAAACTACGAGAATAAGGTTAACATGTCGACTTTAATCTCGACGTAAATGGCGAGAATAAAATGGAAATGTTGAGAATCAAGTCAGCATGTCGACTTTAATCTCGACGTAAATGGCGAGAATAAAGAGGAAATGTCGAGAATAAAGTCAACATGTCGACTTTTTTTTTATTCACTGTGTCCGTATTTTTTTTTCACTGTGGCCCTAATATGCTTCCGTAAAAAAGCCTGCCTTAAAAAATGACATCTTATTAAATCTCATCTTTCTTCTGCAAAATGCTAAAAGTACAAAGTCAGAAGTGTGGAAAGTATAATGCAATAATACTATTATTATTATTATTATTAATGATAATTAAGTATTGAACGCGTCAATGTTTTTCTCAGTAAATATCTTTCTAATGCGGCTATTGACATGAAGTGTACACCAGATGTCGGTAACAACCCAAGTAATCTACACATACAAAGAAATCAAAACAAATAAGTCCATAAATTATGTGTAATAAAGTGGAATGACACAGGGAATAAGTTTTGAACACGCTTACTGAAATGTATTTAGTACTTAGTAGAAAAGCCTTTGTTGGTGATGACAGCTGGGTGTATGTCTGTCTGTCTGTCTGTGTGTCACAGTTTCTTGAGGACGGTCCAGACCTAAAACAGCAGGACGGAAAAATCGCAAACTCGAAACTTGAGCCTGTTATGAGATGACGATGTGCTGATTCGTTTTTGAGCCTAATTGTGCAGGAGAAAGAGGTGCTCTAGAGGGACCCTCAAATACTGTCATTCTGCAATAAATTCTAAAGTCTTGTCATCAATTGCTATCGTAATGACCTATTTTATGATCAGAAAGATCAGAGCGGTAAATAATTACTGAAATGTTATACAGTAGTTTGGGTGACTTGGTTCCTGGGGAGTAAAGCCAACTGACGCTCACGTCCGCATTTTTTTTTTTCTCCAGTGTGGACTCTGAAGGCTTCTCATTTGTGAGTGTAGTTTGTGATATTCCGTCCTGACTCCAGCCGGATTCTTGTTTTTTTCTTATGGTCCAGACAGGAATTATCATTAAATATGTGTGGTAATCATTTAAGGTACTGATGTTTTCTTATGTTTGCCAGTATGTCAATGTCAATTTATTTTGTGGCGGGCGGCCGGGTCCCATGCCCAGCCGGGACGCCCCTTCAACGTACGTTCCAGAGGAGCAACCATGGGCTACTCAGTATGTACCTCCCCTGGGACGCTTGGTGGCAGCCCTCCTGGGTTACATCGGGGCCACAGGTGTGTGACTTCAGGGCTCAGACCTGTTGGGCTCCGTGGCCACCACCCGGAGGAGCTGCATGGCTTAACGAGCACACCCGGAAGTGCAGCCTAATTAGGCCAAATACCACCTGGAGTACTTCCAGGTGGGATATAAGAAGAGCCTGCAGCCACTACTCAGCTCGCCAGAGTCGGGAGGAGAGGACGAAGCTTCAAGGGAGGAGTGGAGGTGCCAGAAGGGCGTATTTGTGATTTGCTGTGAGTGTTTTTTGGGGGCTGGAGGGATTACGAAGAAGACGTGTCCTCCAGCTGAAGAAAATAAAAAGTATTTTGTGTCTTTTACACGTGCCTCCGTGTGAGTCTGTGCTGGGTTGGGTGCAATACAGCATCCTATTATCACAATTACAATTACTATAATAATAACTGTCATTTGTACTTGCTGCTCATCCAACTCATATTGCTCTATAACTTCTTTTATACGTACACATTTTATTTTATATGGCTTGTCTATTTTTAACTTGTACATTTTTTTTTTTTTTTAATTATTTTTTTAGCTTTATTGGATCTAGGCTGAGTGGCTTGTTTTTCTCGTCATACACATTTCATTGTATGTTGACCCTGTGTTAACGTATATATGACAAATAAACCTAAACCTAAACCTAATTTATATAGCACATTTAAAACGACATAGGAATGCTGTGGCCAAAGTGCTTTACAATAAAAGAAGAAAAAAACATACAATTAACATAAAAAAACATAAATAAAATAAATAATAAATAGAAGTAAGATTACATAATCACAAACAGGAAACCATCAGTATTACTGAAGGTCACGGAAATCAAGTGAATAGAAATGAGTCTTTAATCTCATTTTGAATTGTAGACGACTCCTTTATGCAATGAGGTAAAGAGTTCCACAAGCGAGGCACAGCAGCTGCACAAGCCCTCTCTGCCCCCTTAGTTTTACTCTTGGTACGAGGGACAACAAGAGACAACTGACCAGAAGATCTAAGCACTCTAGATGGCTGGTATAAAGCACACAGTTCAGATAAATAGGCAGGAGCAAGCCCATATAAAGATTTAAAAACTAGCAGCAAGATTTTAAAATCAATTCGAAAACTGACAGGCAGCCAGTGTAAAGAAGCTAAAATAGGAGAAACAGAATCAGACTTTCTTGCCCCAACCAGAAAGCGAGTGGCAGCATTTTGGACCAACTGTAACCTGCATATCAGGGATTTGTTAATCCCAGAATACAGCGAGTTGCAGTAATTGAGACGAGAAAAAATAAAACGCATGAGTAGCTATCTCAAGATCCCTAGGAGATAAAAAAGGCTTGATCTTACCTAAAAGACGAAGTTGGAAAAAAGCAACTCTTAACCACAGAATTAATCTGTTTCTCAAAAGAGAGGTTACTGTCAAAAATAACACCAAGATTGCGGACTTGAGGTTTGCAAAAGACAGAGAAAGAGCCAAGAAGTCCAAGACCAATTTGGCCTTTAGCTGATGGACCCAATATAAGCACCTCTGTTTGATTTTGATTCAGATCAAGAAAATTATTAGCCATCCAGGATCTCAGTTCAGAAAGACAGTTGTGCAGTTGATTAGTTGTAGAGTTGCAGACAGGAATATAAACCTGTGTATCATCAGCATAGCAGTGAAAAGAAACATTAAATTACCTAAAAATCGCTCCAATAGGGTGAAGGTATATAGAGAATAAAATAGGACCCAAAATGAATCCCTGAGGAACACCATATTTAAGAGGAGCAGTAGATGAAGAAGAGGAAGTAAAAGTCACTGAAAAGTGTCTACCAGTTAAATATGACCTGAACCAGTTAAGAGCAGCCCCCTTTAACCCCAACAAGATGTTCAAGCCAGCTTCTGTAGCCGAGGATCGGACCGCCAAGGTCCCCGCCTTTGGCCACCACCCAACTCACACTGCACCCAACCTCCTTGGCCCCTCCCATAGGTGGTGAGCCCATGGGAAGGGGGACCCACGTTGCCTCTGCGGGCTGTGCCCGGCCTAGCCCTATGGGTGCAAGCCCGGCCACCAGGTGCTCACCATCGAGCCCCACCTCCAGGCCTGGCTCCAGAGGGGGGCCCCGGTGACCTGCGTCCGGGCGAGGGAAAACGCCGTCCAAATTTTTTATTCGTCATAGGAGGTCTGTTGAACCGCACTTTGTGTGATCCCTCACCTAGGACCAGTTTGCCTTGGGTGGCCCTATCAGGGACAACAGAGCTCCTAGGATCACTGGGACACGCAAACCCCTCCACCACGGTAAGGTGGCAGTTCGAGGAGGGGTTTGTTCTATGTTCCTACCCTCACCTATGGTTATGAGCTATGGGTAGTGACCGAAAGAACGAGATCACAAATACAAGCGGCTGAAATGAGTTTCCTCCGTAGGGTGTCTGGGCTCTCCCTTAAAGATAGGGTGAGAAGCTCAGTCATCCGGGAGGGGCTCAGAGTAGAGCCGCTGCTCCTCCACATCGAGAGGAGTCAGATGAGGTGGCTTGGGCATCTGATCAGGATGCCTCCTGGACGCCTCCCTGGTGAGGTGTTCCGGGCACGTCTAACCGGGAGGAGGCCCCGGGGAAGACCCAGGACACGTTGGAGGGACTATGTCTCTCGACTGGCCTGGGAATGCCTTGGGATTCTCCCGGAAGAGCTAGAAGAAGTGGCCGGGGAGAGGGAAGTCTGGGCATCTCTGCTCAAGCTGCTGCCCCCGCGACCCGACCTCGGATAAGCGGAAGAGGATGGATGGATGGATGGATGAGATGTTCAAGCCCCAACAGCAATGTCTCATGATCAATGATGTCAAAGGCAGGAGACAGGTCAAGGAGGATAAGGACCGCAGCGCCACCTGAGTCAGTAATAATAGAGAAATCACTGAATACTTTCAGGTACTTTCAGTGCCGTCTTTATTCCCAGTAGATCTCCTTAAGTAATTCATATTGTGACAGTACTTTGCAGTACATCTAGATGAGCTTGGAAGTTTCTCTTGATAAGTCCTCCTAATCTTCACATCATCAGTAGAATGTTGGTGGTTTTACCCAATGTTTGTTTGCACCTGCTGTTATGTATTGTTTTTAACTACGTGTACAGTGTAAATTCACATGTGACTATTAAGACTGTGGTTGTTTGAGAGATGCTTACCACATTCTGAACATCTTTGTGGTCTCTCACCAGAATGAGTTTCCATGCCTGAGAAGGCCACTGCTGTCTGACACTCATTATCCCCCTATTGACAATGCTAAGGTTATCAGTTCAATTGAGTTTATTTTTGACTAATGCTGTTCCCTGGGTACAGGCGCCGAGTGCCGTGACAAGTTGGCAGGCATAATGCAAACCAGACTTTACTAATTGCTAGGCTTGGGAAGGTTAACATATTGATTTTTGTGATTAATGAGGCCAGTTTAACATGTTCAAAATATTGTCACCTGCAGGGCAGGCCATACTGCTGTCCATTTTCTTGAGTTATACCTACTGACCATAGATGCAGGGGAGTGGGAAGCAGTGGCGTAGCTAGGGGGGGGGCAAGGGGGGACATCTGTCCCCAGGCACAGCATCCAGGGGGCGCCAAATTTCCCTTCCCCATTGCATTTTGGCAAACAGGAGGGGGCGCAAAATCTTCTTTTGTCCCCGGGCGCTGAAAACCCTAGCTACGCCTCCGTTGGGAAGAAGGTGCAATGCTAGAGAAAGGACATGAAGATAAAAATTTTGCTCTCTCTTTTTTATTTCACGTTTCTATAAGCAGATCGAATCAAAGTCAAACCACGCAAGTGCTAAATAAGTTACCTCTGAGTGGCACTAAAACCAAGACAAGTCTCTAGTACCTCCTTATTTAACTCGCCGGTCTGTCAGATACGTAGCTTGCAGTGCTGACTGCCCTAACATAATGACAAAATTCTACAAAATAGAAGTGTAATGGCTATCCCTACCCGTAATTCCAGTTTTCAGCATCTTCACTAATTTATGCAAAGAACGTAACATAACCATCCAAGTAATGCACGTTGTCCATTTGTAAGTGAGGTGGCAGCTACAGAGATCCTTCTTAGTGTGCCAAGAGCAACAGTGTAGGTAGGGCAGCATTTCCATCCATTTTTCTGTGATGGCACACTTTTGGTAACCCAAGGCACGCCATGATCCTACCCACCACTAAAGCATTAAACATCACACCCGTGCTAAACTGTCTGAAGGGTCTTGACTATCGGAGACGCTGTCAAAAAGAAAAAAATCAGTGCGGAGACTGGAACTCGCAGACACAACACTTAGTGAGCACTTGCATGACCGCTGGTCTTCAACTCTAGGAGAGTCGCTGGTGAACATGTGTCCTGGCAGCTGGACCTCTGCGGTAGAAATGTAACATCGTATTAATGAAAGAAACATCCTCTAACAGGACAAATCAGTCATCAGACAGGAGAAAAGCTGTTCATGGGAACTGTTAATTGCTCCTCAGCAGAATGCCTTGGAGGGAGCAGCCTGTTACAGCCTGGTTAGAATGATCAGAGAAAACAAAGAATATAAAGGTTCATTTCATAAACTTCTGAATTTACATACAGTGTCAATCAATGAATACATTAACTCTGGTTGGTTCGCTGGTTTACACCCAAATGACTTATCTCTCTATATATAAAATCCAATGCCTGTCTGTCTGTTCGCTTTTCATGATAGATAGATAGATAGATAAGGCACTATATAATACATAGATAGATAGATAGATAGATAGATAGATAGATAGATAGATAGATAGATAGATAGATAGATAGATAGATAGATAGATAGATAGATAGATAGATAGATAGATAGATAGATAGATAGATAAGGCACTATATAATACATAGATAGATAGATAGATAGACAGATAGATAGATAGATAGATAGATAGATAGATAGATAGATAGATAGATAGATAGATAGATAGATAGATAGATAGATAGATAGATAGATAGACAGATAGATAGATAAGGCACTATATAATACATAGATAGATAGATAGATAGATAGATAGATAGATAGATAGATAGATAGATAGATAGATAGATAGATAGATAGATAGATAGATAGATAGATAGATAGATAGATAGATAGATAGATAGATAGATAGATAGATAGATAGATAGATACTTTCTTAATCCCAAGGGGAAATTCCCATACTCCAGCAGCAGCATACTGATAAAGAACAATATTAAATTAAAGAGTGATAACAATGCCGATAACAATGCAGGTATAACAGACAGTAACTTTGAATAATGTTAACGTTTACCACCCCAGGTGGAATTGAAGAGTCCCATAGTCTGGTGGAGGAACGATCTCCTCAGTCTGTCAGTGGAGCAGGATGGTGACAGCAGTCTGTCTCAAAGCTGCTCCTCTGTCACTGATGACACTGTTCAGTGGATGCAGTGGATTCTCCATGATTGACAGGAGTCTGCTCAGCGCCCGTCACTCTGCCACGGATGTCAAACTGTCCAGCTCCGTGCCTACAATAGAGCCTGCCTTCCTCACCAGTTTTTCCAGGCGTGAGGCGTCCCTCTTCTTTATGCTGCTTCCCCAGCACACCACCACGTAGAAGAGGGCGCTTGCCATAACCGTCTGGTAGAACATCTGCAGCATCTTATTGCAGATGTTGAAGGACGCCAGCCTTCTAAGGAAGTATAGTCAGCTCTGTCCTTTCTTACACAGATCATCAGTATTGGCAGTCCAGTCCAATTTATCATCCAGCTGCACTCCCAGGTATTTATAGGTCTGCACCATCTGCACACAGTCACCTTTGATGATCACGGGGTCCATGAGGGGCCTGGTCCTCCTAAAATCCACCACTTGAGAACTGAGAGAACTACTTAACGGATTTAGGTTTTTTTTTTCTTCTAGAATTTGCTTGAACATTCTGGTTGATTTTGCAACTTCTCACATCGCGCTAAGAATCATAGTTCACTTGCAGGAGTGATTTATTTGCATGAATCCGAGAGACAGGCTGTGGGCCAAGGCTCTCCTCACTCACGCGTTAGCCTCGGGGCATGTATCTTACCTCCGCTAAGCTAGCGAACGAGAGAACTACTTCACGGATTTAGATTGGGTTTTTTTCGAGAATTTGCTTGAACATTCCGGTTGATTTTGCGACTTCTCTCGTCGCCCTAAGAATCATAGTTCGCTTGCAGGAGCGATATAATCGCACTAATCCGAGGGACAGGCTGTGGGTTGAGGGGAGGGGGGCGGGGACCTCCTTAGTCACATGTCAGCCTCGGGGCATAACCTTACATCCACTTAGTTAGCAAACAAGAGAACTACTTAATGAATTTAGATCGGGATTTTTTCTAGAATTTGCTGGAACATTCCAGTTGAGTTTGCGACTTCTCTCATCACGCTAAGAATCATAGTTCGCTTGAAGGAGTGATATATTCATGATAATCTGAAAGAGAGGCTGCGGGGCAAGGGGGGGGGGGGGGGGGTGGGACCTCCTCAGTTACATGTCAGCCTCGGGGTGTAACCTTACATCCGCTTAGCTAGCGAACGAGAGAACTACTTAACGGATTTAGATCTGGTTTTTTTTCTAGAATTTGCTTGAACATTCCGGTTGATTTTGCGACTTCTCTCATCACGCTAAGAATCATAGTTCACTTGTGGTACCGATTTGTTAGCGTGAATTCAAGGGAGACGCAGCGAGCCAAGGCGGGGTGGGGGAGTGGGACCCTCCTCACTCACATCAGGGTGTTATCTTACCTCCGCTTAGCTAGCGAATGAGAGAACTACTTAACGAATTTAGATTTTTTTTTTTTTTTCTAGAATTTGCTTGAACATTCCGGTTGATTTTGTGACTTCTCTCATCATGGTAAGAATCACAGTCCGCTTGCAGGAGCGATATATTCATGCTAATCCGAGACAGAAGCTGCAGGCCGAGGGGAGAGGGAAGCGTGACATCAGGAGTGGGGAGCCGGGCAGGGCCTTTCTCACTCACGCGCCAGCCTCCGTTCAAGTCGGTCTACCTCTTACCATGTTTTGGAGTGTTCCTTGCCTCTGCTTAGCTAGCAACCTTTTTGTTTGATTTTTTAATACTATGTGGGGGGAGCCACGGAGGATGGATAGTATAAAATACAAGTCTAGTATATTATCTTCTGGTTCTTCTCATACCTTTGAGTTGAGCCACCACCCTTGAAGTTTCTGTGCATATAATGACTGTCCACTCTGGTTCTTTTACAGGACATCTGCTGACTTCTTAGTCATCTTTCAGTACATGGTGGTGTTCACTTGACCTTGATCTGGTTTCCTGAAATGCCTGAACAGGTTTCTGACATTTATTAACCCTGTATGCTATTCCTTTAAGATGAATGCTATGTTACCCTAAAATTATTCTTCCACACCCCCGACATGTCTCCTTGTGTGCTCTCTAAGTGCTGTGTCTGCCAAACGTCGATCACAGAGCTGCTTTCATGACGGCTTCTCCAGGAAGTCCCATCCTCCTCGGACAGGTCTCGACCACCTGAGCGGCGTGTATCTCTCAAGTCGGGACCCAGGGGCACTACACTGTTATTTTCACGGCACACCAGTTGTCAAACACTTGTGTAGCGTATAATTGTCAAGTCGCTTGATGATGACGAACAGTCAAGGATGGTATCTGCTCAATTTTAACACAAGTTTTAATGTATGCCCATTTAGGATAAGCTTATACTTTCAATTAAATCAGTCTTTAGGCAGTGCACTAAAAAACAACAGTCGTTTTGATCATTATATTTTGACACGTCTATGATTTATATACTAAGCCAATTTGAATATTAACTCAAAATTGTTTTTTGTTGTTATTTTTGTTGGTGCTTACTATACATTGTCCTCGTTTTCTGATTGTCATCTTTTCAACTTACCTTTTAGGAAGGCCTTCACATTAAAGTTGTACTTGCTCAAGTAGCATTCTGTTCAAAGTTCAGCTTCAAGGTCATTGTTTAGGTTTAAGCTATGCCATTACATTTAAAAAATTTCCCTTATGTTGATTGTGCATTAATTTTTGTGCGGTGTGGTGGTTAAGGCTTTGGACTTCAAACCCTGAGGTTCTTCTTCTTCTTTCGGCTGCTCCCATTAGGGGTTGCCACAGCGGATCATCTTCTTCCATCTCTTCCTGTCCTCGTCATCTTACTCTGTCACACCCATCACCTGCATGTCCTCTCTCACCACATCCATACACCTTCGCTTAGGCCTTCCTCTTCTCCTCTTCCCTGGCAGCTCCATCCTTAGCATCCTTCTCCCAATGTACTCAGCATTTCTCCTCTGCACATGTACAAACCAACACAATCTCGCCTCTCTGACTTTGTTTCCCTACCGTCAAACCTGAGCTGACCCTCTAATGTCCTCATTTCTAATCCTGTCCATCCTCGTCACACCCAGTGCAAATCTTAGTATCTTTAACTCTGCCACCTCCAGCTCTGTCTCCTGCTTTCTGGTCAGTGCCACCGTCTCCAGCCCATATAACATAGCTGGTCTCACTACCGTCCTGTAGACCTTCCCTTTCACTCTTGCTGACACCCATCTGTCACAAATTATTCCTGACACTCTTCTCCACCCATTCCACCCTGCTTGCACTTTCTTTTTTACATCTTCTTCCACAATCCCAATTACTCTGTACTGTTGATCCCAAGTATTTAAACTTGATTTTAAAATCTTGTTGCATATCTCCACCTCTCCAGGGTCTCCTCAACCTGCTCCCTACTATCACTACAGATCACAATGTCATCAGCAAACATCATAGTCCATGGGGACTCCTGTCTAATCTCGTCTGTCAACCTGTCCATCACCATTGCAAATAAGAAAGGGCTCAGAGCCGATCCCTGATGTAATCCCACCTCCGTCACTCCTACCACAGACCTCACCATTGTCACACTTCTCTTGTACATATCCTGTACAACTCTTACATACTTCTCTACCACTCCCGACTACCTCATACAATAATATTACAGCTTCTCTCTCCTCACTCTGTCATATGCTTTCTGCAGGTCCACAAAGACGCAATGCAACTCCTTCTGGCCTTCTCTAAACTTCTCCATCAACATCCTCAGAGCAAACATCGAATCTGTGGTGCGCTTTCTTGTCATGAAACCATCCTGCTGCTCACTAATCATCACCTCACTTTTTAACTGAGCTTCCACTACTCTTTCCCATAACTTCATGCTGTGGCTCATCAATTTTATCCCCCTGTAGTTACTGCAGTCCTGCACATCCCCCTTATTCTTAAATATCGGCACCAGTACACTTCTTCTCCACTCCTCAGGCATCCTCTCACTTTCCATGATTCCATTAAACAATCTGGTTAAAAACTCCACTGCCATCTCTCCTAAACACCTCCATGCTTCCACAGGTATGTCATCTGGACCAACGGCCTTTCCAATCTTCATCCTCTTCATCACTGTCTTTACTTCCTCCTTGCTAATCCGTTGCACTTCCTGATTCACTATCTCCGAATCATCCAACCTTCTCTCTCTCTCGTTCTCTTCATTCCTCGGCCTCTCAAAGGACTCTTTCCATCATGACCCTGAGTAAGTGACTTCATGTGCTCCAATTGCAAAAGACTAAAAAGAGATGTAATCGATTGTATCTTAAATGTTGTAAGCCACTTTGGAAAAAAGTGTCAGCCAAATAAATAAATGTATTTACTTCATGATTTAGGTGCTTATTTTATGATTACATGTTTTAATGTCTGCGGTGGGCTGGCACCCTGCCCGGGGTTTGTTTCCTGCCTTGCGCCCTGTGTTGGCTGGGATTGGCTCCAGCAGACCCCCGTGACCCTGTAGTTAGGATATAGCGGGTTGGATAATGGATGGATGGATGGATGGATGTTTTAATGTTAGATGTGATTAATCACAATTAATTACATACAATGATGCAATTAGTTACATTTTTTAATTGATTCCCAGCCCTACAAATTACATAAGAAGTAATTATAACACAGATTTGTTTATACAAAGAAGATCAAAACAAAACTAGAACCTAAGTATATCTGTCCATTAAGTAATTGCTGAAGTATGAAGAGCTGTTCTAAACCCACATTCTCATGTGTTGCAGAAGTGTACCTTTTGGTAAGAAACGTTTCCCCCACATTCAGAACACCAATGAGGATTCTCTCAGTGTGAATTTCTCCAAATGGCTTTGGTGTGTTTAACCGTCACACTTCAGGCAGGACATTTCTCTTGCACTACTGTAATTGTTATTTCTGTAAATGTACAGCTAGGCCTTGCCATAACACCTGATTGTTCAAACTGGAAGAAGAGGCATCACTGTTACAGAGTGTTGGGAAGTGGTAGGGAGACCAGACATTCTGGAAGTTTCTCTCAGCACCCCCCCGAAACTGTATCAGTTGTTTGTTTCCCCCACAGCTAGTTCATTGCTGATTCTCTTCTCTCTAATGTGAATGTTTAAGTGGCAGCTGAGGCTTCTTCTTTGTGAAAATCGTTTGCCACATTCAGAACAACCGTATGGCTTTTCCCCAGTGTGAATTCGTTCATGCTGCCGAAGATTGCTGTTGTCAGTGAATCCTTTACCACATTCCGAACAACGGTATGGCTTTTCTCCTGTGTGGATTCGTGTGTGACTCCGAAGTGTGCTGCCATGAGAGAATCTTTTGCCACATTCTGAACAACAGTGAGGTTTCTCTCTAGTGTGGATTCTGATGTGACTGCGTAGGCCACTTCGTTGTGTGAACCGTTTGCCACATTCGCTACAACAGTAAGGCTTCTCTCCACTGTGAATTCTCAAATGGTCAAGAAATGTATTTAAAAATGTAAATCCTTTAGAACATTCAGAACAGAAGTACGGTTTATCTCCAGTGTGAATTTTTGTATGATTCTGAAGACTGCTGTTGTCTGAAAATCGTTTGCCACATTCGGCACAGCTGTATGGCTTCTCACCATTATGAACGCGTATGTGCCGCTGGAGATCACGGTTATGGGGGAATTGTTTGCCACATTCTGGACAGCAGAGTTGCTTTTCTTTAGTGTGAATTCTTTTATGTCGGTGTAGACTGTTTCTGTGTGAAAATACTTTGCCACATTCAGGACAGGTATGCTGCTTCTGAATTGTGTGAACTGACTTATCTTTATAGTCAGATTTGTTTTTTAAAGTTTTTCCACGCTTTCGTCTGGCATTGAAGACCCGTTGCCCTGTATTATGCACTACTTGTTCATCAGCGTTGATGTCTTCCGTTTGTGTTAGTTTGTCCGCAGTAAGAGATCCGCCCTGGAAAGAGGCTGCTGTCAAATTCTCTGATCCTCTTGATGATTTATTCACCTTCTCCTTGTCCTGTTTCTGTTGGAGTCTACACTGAAGAGAGGGCTGAGCCAACGAAGATGTAGAGAAGCTGCAGTTCATCTTGAAATCTGCAATAACACAAACAGTTCAGTGTGTTTTCCCCCCAACAAATTTTGTATTTTTCACACCAGTTTGTGCTGTTGCCTCACCCCTCAGCCCCACTCTTGGTCTGATCACTGTGTGTGTGGACTTTGCATGTTTTCAAGCTCTCTGTTTAGTTTCTCCATCTTGCTTTCATGGCCCACAGAGGTGCCTGCCGTGTTAATCGCCATCTGGTGTGCCCGAGTGTGGATGTGTGCCCTGCGGTGGACTTGCATCCATTATTAAGGTTGATGTCTGCCTCACTTTACAAAGCAGCTTGCGACCCCCACATTCTGAAAAAGGATGAAAGAGCTTCGAAAAGTGGATCTGTTGGCAGGTGTCTTTCATGAGGATTCAGCCAAAGTTCAAGTTCAAGACCCTCCAAGTCCAGTGGTCACCATTACCACTCTTTTGTTATTTTCACTGCTCTTACTAATTCTCATTTTCTTGCTGTTGTCCTGTTCTTTAAGTGGACCCTGCAATGGATGTGTCATCTTCAGTGATTAAGCTTGATCTCATTCCTCATTCACATTTATACCCATGACATGGTACTGTGGAGTAACTGAGAGGGGCCCGGGTGGGAAGGTGACCTACAGCAGTGGCAACCTGGGGCTTGAATGTGGGTTTACTCTTTTTTATTGATATTTATTGGATAAGAACATTTGTGTCTTCTGTTACATTAGTAAGGCTCAGTGTCTCATGTCCAATGCTTTGTGGAGTTACCATATAAGGACGGGAGTGGGGAAGAGGGTGGTCAGCTTATCAACGGCAAGTGGAGTGTGGCAGGTCAGTCTGTGTTTCTCTGCTATCTAAGGGGTCCATTGTCATGTAGTCAAAACCTGCACCCAGATGTTGTCCATATAGGCTTCACATGTATGTCTGCACAAGTCATCCTCAGGAGACTTCAATTCTATTTTTTTAAAAATTCTCACAAAATGTGCAGGTCGGGTGGACTGGGGACTTTAAACTGGTCCAGTATTGGGTAAGAGTCTAGATCAGGGGTGTGGAACTCCGGGCCTGGAGGGCCGCAGTGGCTGCAGGTTTTCATTCTAACCCTTTTCCTAATCAGAGAGCAGTTTTCGCTGCTAATTAATTCCTTTTCCCTTCATTTCAATAGCCCTGTTTTCAAGGATTCAGTCCTCCGAATTGATTCCTTTCTTCATTAAATGACAGCCAAACAGAACTGAGCCAACAGTTAAACTGGGATTTTAAACTCCAACCAATTTCACTCCAAACAGTCTCTTAATGAGAAACAGACTCTTGCTGTTAATTAAGCCCGTTATTTAATTCAATGGCTTGTTGCTGCTCTCACTCTGCATTTTTTTTTTTCCCCAAATTTGTTGATTTTTTCTGTTTTTTCTAAGAACACCGTCAAAATGTTTTGGTGACCTGAGAGACCAAACCTTACTGAGACCTTCACCTTTCTTTATTATTAGATACTAGCCAACCCACGGCGTAGCATACGCCACATAATTATGTATTGATGGGTGACCACTTCCTGAATGACACAGTTGTCAGTACTTGTAGTCACAGTTGAGAAACACTATTTTAATGTCTTTTAAGCACAGGGGAAACAATGAACATGTGAAACATCCTTAATGTAATAAGCCACCAAGAAAAGTAACATTGCAACGATGCTTTCTGGTTTGGGCTGCTTTTGCAGTGTTACCGCTTGTGCATATTAAATCTTGAAATCCTTCGAGTAACTAATTAACTAACTAACACCTAACCCACACACACACACACACACACCCACAGCTTGTGTAGAAGGTCAGCTGCTGAGAGAGCGTCTCGACTGTTGCAGGGCCTGCATCGGTGAAGCAGGTGAGACGCTAATGAAACAGAGGCACAGGGCTTATTGGTTTTTAAAGACTGCTTCCTTCATTGTGTTTTGAGAGGGAAACATACAATTGTCCATGACTGACAATTGGAGGACCGCCGTCGCACGCTCATTCAGCGATTCAGTTCCGCGACAAACATGCCTCTTCTTACATGGTCCTGCCGTGTCCAACCTCGTTCTCAAAGCATACACACCGCCTGGTCATGTGCCCGCTCGCAAGAGCAACTCACGGAGACCCGCCCACCAACTCTAAGACCATGGCATGTAAAACAGTTTGCGATGGTGGTGCGTGCGTCACATCTTTTTGAAAGTTTGGCCCTGTGCCTGATTAATTGTCATCGCAAAGGCAAATCTAACAGGAAATTGTCTTCATGTAAAAGTAAAAGGCAAATTATCTGTGACAAACAAACTGTTTTACACGCTGCATACCAACCCGCGGGGTAGTATACGCCGCATAATCACGCCGTTTTTGTAATGTTTTTTAAGCAGAGGGAAAAAAATGAACATTTGCAAAATCTGTAACGCTGCTTTCAGTAAGTACAATGCACACGCGTTTAATTTGTCACTAATTAACTAACTAACACCCACCCACCCAGCTTGTGTGAAAAAAATGCGCCCGTTCTTTCATCATTTTGTTGCAGCCTATCAAAGACTTGCTGATCATGTTTTCTAGACTCAATAGACATGTTGCAGGGCCTGCATCGGTGAAGCAGGTGAGACGCTAATAAAAAACAGGCACAGGGCTTATTGGTTTTTAAAGACTGCTTCCTTCATTGTGTTTTAACTTCAGTTTTAAAGGATTGTTTTAAGGATCCCATGGGATACCCCTCGCAAACTGTTTTACACGCTGCAAACAGCCATTCACATCCACAACAAACATGCCTCTATGAACAGTCAACGTGGCTCAGAGATGCATGTGTACTGTAGCCCAGATGAACATAAATGACGCCGTTTTTTCCCAGTCGTCGCGTCCGAGTTGGTGGGCGTGGCTCTGTGAGTTTTCGTCGTATCCAATGGTCTTAGAGTTGGTGGGCGTGGCTCCTTCCAGCGTGCGCCATGGGCGGCTTAGTGAATCCACGCCCCTTCTGGCGTGCTTTCCATGGGTGGCTACTTGTCTTCCGGCTTAGTGAATTATATATATATAGATTATGTGTTGGGCACAGGTGAGCTGGTCATATGGTGGCTTGTTTTGTTTCTCATTATTGTTTGGCTGCTAATTAAGGAAAAAGAGACAACTAAGGGGCCTGAGTCAAGTGAATTAAAACTAAAGCAAAAGAAGTGAATTAGCAGTAAAAACAGCTCCCTAATGAAGAAGATGGTTAGAATGAAAACCTGCAGCCACTGCGGCCCTCGAGGACCGGAGTTCAACACCCGTGGTCTAGATGAAGGGGTCCGGGATGGGTGGGACTGGCACCCCCTATAGGCCTGCTGTCTGATGTTGTTGCTCTTACTCCATGTGGGACTCTGACCTGAATTAACAGTGTTTGAGAATATTATGGGATGTTACCTGTAACCTAATACAGTCGATTCCGGTTAATTGGACCAGCCGCTTATTCGGACCAAATCCTAAAGAACCGAAACAGATCATATTAAATAAGCCTAATATTGTTTGCTTATTTGGACCAAAATTCCGTTTAATCGGACCAAAGAACGTGACAGAGAATAAGAAAAAGAAGCCACAAGTCGCCCGCGGAAAGCGGATGTAAAGCGGGTCAGCGACATCGGGAGGATCCCCGGGCTCCCCAGGAGAATTTATGCTTTTATCAAAGGTCAGGAAGTCGGAAAATTTGTACCAAGTGCAAACCAGTGGGGGGTGAACATGCCTGCCCGTTCTTTCCTAAAACGGACCGCCCAGTAGCCGGCGACATGAAGTCGAGCGTAAAACAAGAGTGTCCGTGCAAGGAATTCCTTCCTGTCAATAAGGATTAAAGTTTACACGAGAAAGCTTTTGCTTCAAGAAAGTCAAACTGGATGCTTTTAGCGCCAAAGCTTTGAATGACGAGCATTTTGTGGCCACATCTTGACCCGGAAACACCAAGATTTTCATCAGAACTCTTTTAGTCTGTGAACTGTGCGTGTCTTGTCTCCCCTGCCAAAATGCCACGGTGGGACTTGACGTTATCTGAAAAAATTGATTTCCAGGATCAGATCAGGCAACAACCATCAAACACTAGGCAGCGTCAGTTGGTTCAAATTACCGGCTTGGCAAAGACTACAATTTTGCACTTGTTAAAACAAGAGAATGAGCTGCGAGAAGAATGGACACAATGTGAAATGGGTTCAATTGTTGCTCGAATTGCAGCGAAACACATGACAGAATCGGAAGACCAGGAAAGTGATGATGATGACCCTAATGAGTTAGTGCAAGTGACAACACGGGATGCCAGGAAATGCATTGAAACTTTGCGCCGCTATTTCAATGAAGGCAGTCCCATTGATGCGCTAGATGTTTGTGGTGATTTTGTTCAACAGAATGCGTCAGATCACACTAGACAAGTTCTTCAAACGTTGACTGGAATTTGGTAATGTAACCTTTTTTATTGTGCTTCGCATGCTGAGTGTCGTGTAGATCATTTCGCAGAATTTGTAGATTTCTTTTTCAATAAACAAAGTTGTAAGCATCCGTACATGTACATGTACGTAGTTCTTGTTTGTACGTTCGCCATACGAGTGTGCAGCACAATAAAAGTCATAATGACATTTTAATATGTTACTTACAGCACGTCCCATCTTGGTTGCACATGTATAGGGCATGTTCCTGTAATCGGACCAGCCGGTTATTAGGACCAAAATGATTGCGTCCCGATGTGGTCCGATTAAATTTTTTAGCTTTATTGGATCTAGGCTGAGTGACTTGTTTTTCTCGTCATACACATTTCATTGTATGTTGACCCTGTGTTAACCTATATATGACAAATAAACCTAAACCTAACCTAACCTAACCTAGTAGCACTGTTGCCTCACAATAAAGAGACCAGCTTTTGCATCGTGGGTCCTGGAGTTTATATGTTGTCCCAGTGTCTGCGTGGGGTTCCACTGGGTGCTCTGGTCCCCCCCCTCCCGAGTCCAAAGACATGCTGGTGATGTGAATTGGTGATCCTCAATTGGCCCCTTTGTGTGACTGGTGTGTGTGTGTGTGTGTGTGTGTGTGTGTTCACCCTGTGATGGACTGGCGCCCTGTCCAGGGTTTGTTTCTGCCTTGTGTTCTATTCTAGCTGGGATAGGCTAAAGTAGACCCCCATGGCCCTGTTCAGAACTAAGCCAGTCAGCAAATGACTGACTGACCTAAGCACACACCGAATCATTGAAGTCTCCTCACACATTCTGTAGGTGTATTTTATATAATAATCAGCATAAGGTCAGTGTTTTGTTTTACAAATCCACTCTCATAGTAAACGTCAGCCTGTGTGAGGATGTGAGTCTGTGGACACCACCGGCACAGACAGGTCACTCCATCTGAATGACGCTGGACTTTGGACCAAAATCATTGCAGGAGATTTTCACTGCTTGGATGGAATGATTTTTGGAGTTTTGAGCATTTCTGTTCACTAATTGGAGCAGAATTGATAGAACACATATTTTGGGAGACATAATTCTTTAAATGTATTAAAACATAATATTAGAGATAACATAATAACTGCTGATATGACAGCTTTATATAGGAAAATCATATGCTGGCCACTTCAGTGTTTTGACTTTGCAAAAACCTTTACAGTTTATTACTCGTGAAATCGGCTAATTTTAGTCATTACATTGGTCTCTGTTTGTGTATGTCTTCAGGTAAAGTATCAGTTCTGGTGAGCGGAAATAGCTCAAAAGTTGAAAGAAATCTACGTGTTGTAATTAATACTTGTGTACTCAAGTTATCGTGTTTACACACAGAAATAATTCCAAAAATGGTATTTTCGGACTCAGGGAGGTCTAAAATGTTGAGATTCATCAAAATCTCGAGGTCAGATTTTCGGACGATTACAATACTTTCCCAAAACTTTGTATACGAGAAAGTAAAAAACATCCATCCAAACCCAGATAGAGCACGACTTTAATCACACTACTTACTTATCCCTGCACTCCTAGATGACTGCTGCTGCTCATCTTCTTCTTCTTTCTCTTTTCCTTCGGTGATTTTCACCTCATATTCAGATAGCTCAGATTTTGGTTCCACAGAACCCTGCTGGGTAGTCCAATGTGCCGTGTCGGTGACCCAACGCTGTAAACCGGAATGAGAGTCTTCAAAAATCTCCTGTTTCAAAATCTTCCCATTTTCCAGGTTTTGCAGCTCAGGACTAACTAGGAAATCTTCCAGATCCTCGACTTTAACTTCAATAATCTCCCCCTTGCACTCCTCTTCTTTAAAAGCGGAGATCCCTCTTTCGCAGTCCTCCACTTTCACGCACAAGTCCTCTGTCGCACCCCATTCACAGTCCTCTTGTTTAATGTGGGCAGCTTTTTTGCTCACACTAGAGGCCATGGCTTCGTGTAACACTCTTCTCTCTTTCCGAGTGTCGGCACTTTTCCTCTAAGATTTCTATTCTCACATGGACAGCCCTGGCCTGGAAGCCTTTAGACCCTTCATTGCAAGACTGGGAAGGAGGCTTCTTTCTATCTGTCAAAAATAAAAGTGATGTTGTTATTTTATGAAGTCACTAAAAATAACAGGAGTACATTTAAGAGTTAACTTAGTTTTCTGTGTTTAGTAAAAACTAACTAAAGTTTTTGTTGTGAGATTTGAAATGCATTGAACCCACTGTGGCAGCCCAAGAAACTTCTCAAGATCAACTAGAAATGGAAACAACTGATCGAGACAAAGGAAACAGGGAAAGGGCAGAAAAATCAGGCTTCTTCCTTTTGACTAATGTTATACTGGCAGTGAAGGTCTGCTCAGATCTACTCAAAATGTTAACTGGGCCAGATCTGAAGTCTCGATTTGACCTAAACTAAGACCACTATTTCAAAGAGACTCGGCCTGTAACGCAGTGATACGCCACACCTCGATTACAGTGAGACACCGAAGAGAACGCATTCAGCACAAACACGTATCGAGTCACGTTTGACAGCCATTAACAACATTAACAAACCCACCTACAGCCTCGGTGGACCTGACTGAATGGCTGTTGAGCCCCCCAGTCTGAAGGGGTGGCTCTTCCACTTGATCACTGCTCCCTACTCAGAAGCGCTCCTCCTGTCACTCCTCTTCATTTCTCTCTCATACTCCTGGCACGTATTTCTTTCTGTCATGGAGACACTTTCATGTCACTTTCAGCCCAGCCCCAAAATGACTTCTCAGGATCAGAAGAAGCCCTCTTTAAACCTCCAAAAAAAAAAAAAAAAAAATACAATAAATGCCTACAGGCTGCACCTGATTGGCCCCCACAGCCAGGAGTATTCAGTTAAAATCCATTTCACAGGCTTATTCTACACACAGTAAGGAGATTGTGGGGTTCGCTCTCTGGGTCCTCCTTGTGTGAAGAGCGCTTTGAGTAGTGAGAAAAGCGCTATATAAATGTAAAGAATCCATCCATCCATCCATCCATGTTCCAACCCGCTGAATCCGAACACAGGGTCACGGGGGTCTGCTGGAGCCAATCCCAGCCAACACAGGGCACAAGGCAGGAACCAATCCCGGACAGGGTGCCAACCCACCACAGGACACACACAAACACACCCACACACCAAGCACACACTAGGGCCAATTTAGAATTGCCAATCCACCTAACCTGCATGTCTTTGGACTGTGGGAGGAAACCCACGCAGACACGGGGAGAACATGCAAACTCCACACAGGGAGGACCATGTAAAGAATTATTATTATTATTATTATTACACTCGATTCTGTTCACACCTTCAGAAGGTCCATTTCTAATTCTGTGCTGGTCACCAGCATCCCGAGTTTTGTTTTGTTTGTTTTGCTCCTCCAGTGTTTCTCCAACCTCCCAAATACACATTTGTCCAGTAAAGTGGGCGCTGATGGTTGAGCGTGTCCTGTGATGGACCGGCAGTGCTGGGAGATAATGAAGTGCAATTACAGTTTGTCACCACTTGAGTAGATGGAGCTGTGGATACTTCTGAATGTTAGCCAACTACACATTAGAGCAAATATCTGGACTTTCTACTCCACTACATTTCTACACGGTGTTGCGTTACGTGTAACGGTAACATTGCTATGTTTTTTTTTTCTCAATCAGATGTTGATGATAATAATAATAATACAGTAAGCGTGCCTGAGGCAACTGGACTGGAAGGTAGCAAGAACTGTACAGAGTCCAATATAAGATAACACAAGTGTTTTTTATTCATAGCCAGAGAGCGAGACTGCAGAGAGATAAAAAAAAAAATCACATCCCCCACATATCCGAACCCCCCCCCCCCCTCTTTTTCTCATTCAAAGGAGCATGCGTGATCATTCACAGCCACTGTAACAACAATAAACAGGCTTACAATATCATTATCCATTAGAATATTATTATTGTCCAGATGTTGTTCTTGCTGGCATTGGCTTCAGCTGCCCTACAACTCTGCCTTGAATAAGCAGGTTAAGAAAATGAATAACTTGTTAATCATGCTTATAGCAGAAATGATCTAAGGATAGATTCATTGATGGAAAAGGTTGATCATTATGATGATATTATTAATTAGATATTATTATGACACCAAGAAGTCTTTCTCTTGATTTTTTTTTAACATACGGCGCTTTTCTATTTTTATTACAGAGTGTATAAAAGGATTGCTGTAACGGTGCGACTGTGAAGAAATGAAAGGTTTACAATGAACGTAACACCGCGTTTACTGCATGTGAGGGACTATTTTACTGCGTAGTGATACCTCGGCATACGCGCTGCATATAAAGCTTGTGTAGCAGCAGCAGCAGCACCCCGGTCTCACAGATATGCCTCGCACCCTAAATGACCTCCCAAACTCAAATACAGTGTGGATAGGGGGGGTCCCGCACAGGCGCAAACCCTTAGAGAACTCAGTGGCGCAGATCCTTGCCTTCTGTGAGTGCTGCAGTGACAGCAGCGGACTTGGCAGCGTCCTACTCCTGGGGCATAAAGGACCGCTTCAGTCGGTCGCCTGAGAAATTCGGAGACTCGCTACGTGCAAACTGAAGAATAAATAAAAAAACGCCTAACCGCTGTTTGGATATGTAAAAAGTTTTCAAAATACTTGTATGACTCGGACATTTTCACAGTTCAGACAGGCCATATATCTTTAATACCTTTGATTAATAATAACGCCCTGCCACGTACTAAATTGGGCGCGATAAAGTACCGCGTAAGTGTCGCCGCAGCATACCCGCTGTGCATGAAGCTGGCGAGTGGGCCTATCGAGTCAGTCGGCAGTGCATGGCGGAAGGAGAAGCCCGTTTGTTGAAGCCCCTTTACTGTATAATTCTGCGTGTCAGTAAACTCAACAAATAACCATGGTTTAGTTAAACTCGCACCGCTGTTTGCATAAAATGGTAGAATAAAGCTGTTCAAGTGACAGGCGCCACATCATACGCTTTAACGGACGAGTCGAGCCGCTTCAAGATCCACCGAGTCAGACTGCGACTTCCGGGCGGCTTCATTAATTCTTTAAAATGATGGCGTTACGATTTTATTACTCTTATTGCACTTGGAAATACATTACAACACTTAATGTCGGAGCCGTAATCCCCTCCTCGGGTTTAAATCCGGCCCTGTCCGCATGTCCCAATGCTGTTCGTATTTTAAATGCTACTTGACAGAAAATTCTTGGTTTCGTTGAACTGCACAACTAGCTGTACAAAATGTCAGAAAAAAAGCTGGACTTTCGGATTTTCGTGACTTCCTGCGCATTCTGATCTCGGGCAGAATGGCGATCGTGAGACGAGACAAGCAGGCGGGTGACGCTCATTCTTAAAACTGTTGGGTTGGCGTAGACTCCCGAGATTCTTCCGTTGTCGCGGTGTTTCTCTCTTTTCTTCCTTTTTATTTATTTCTCTCTCTCACTCACTCACTCTCTTGTCAATAATCGCCCCCCCACCATGATGACCTTATTTCTCCGTCTCCCTGACATTCATGTCCTCGTCCTTTCTTTTCCTCTCCCATCCATCTGGTATTTTCGCTTCCGTTACTTACCGACAGTCCTCCTCTTCACAACCCTTTCTCCTTTTCTTTCCTTTTATGTTTCTTTTATCTCTGACGTGCACACACTTGTCTTGTATGGCAGTCCGAGCAGGTGGCCGGCGGAATGAAACAAAGACAAACAAGACGAGTCATCAAAGAGCGACTCGAACGACAGTTGTTGGAAAAAGTGATGGCAAACGGGTCGACACTGCCATCTACTGGACGGACCGGGGATTGTTTAAAAACAGTTCATTTTCTTTCTTTTTTATTACTGCTATATACACACACACACACACACAAACTATTCATAAAATAAGATAATGCCTGGGGGAACATTGTCATACATATCATATTTAAACTGTATGCGTACATTTTAAATAAATTTATATTTGCATAACAAATTTAATGCTTTACTAGAGTATATAAAATAATTAAGGTCATCAATAAATAAATCATCTGCGGTGAGCTGCCACCCTGCTCGGGGTTTGTTTCCTGCCTTGCCCCCTGTGTTGGCTCGGATTGGCTCCAGCAGACCCCCGTGACCCTGTAGTTAGGATATAGCGGGTTGGATAATGGATGGATGGATAAATAAATCATAGTTTGGAAGTCTGTTACTGACTCTCATTTTATGGTTAAAGTGTTTTGCAAATGACATGCAGAGATGTATTTACAGTACATGCTTTGTTATAACAGAATAGGATATCACCATTCTCTCTTTTAATTGCACTGTTCATTTTTTGTCCAAAATCCTGCATTAAAGCAAACCAAAACCTTTTCACATGTACACAGTTACAGATAACATGTTCATTACATTCATTACCTTCACCGCAAAAGCTGCATACATTTAATACATCTGGAATAAATGTAGATATTAAACTGTTGCATGGATATTATTTATGAATAATCCAATATGAAATTTGTTTCACTCTATTTGTTCCATTTTTTTTCTTTCTTTTTTTGTATTACTTGGGTGTTGTACCGTATTAGCCATTATGGATGCAATGAGAAGTCAAGCAAAATGACCGCTTTTATTGGCTAACTAAAGAGATTACAATATGCAAGCTTTCGTGGCAACTCATGGCTGCCTGTCATACTATGATAGATGGAAGACATTGTGGCTGTCATCTGGTTAAAAAAGGACACATGTGGGGCATCAGGCGTGCAAAAAAGATATAAATAATAAAACGGCCAGTCTAAAATGTAACATTGAAGAGCTGAACACAAAGCAGAGACCCCGTGAAGTGCGGGAGGGGGGGTGTATGGGGGGGGGGGGGGGGGTTTGGTTCAGACAAAGGCTTCTGTGCCGCAGTCTGAGAGAGTGTCACCCCCTGAGGACAACTGACTGCTGAGCACTTCATGACAGGACAGAGAGAAACACAAGGAGACGACTGGAGTTTAGGGTGGGCGATGAAAAATCAAACCCAAACCCACCCACACCCTGTGCCAGTTTGTACTCCACCTGTAATTAACTGACCCAACACCCCATTTCCATTGCCTGGTGCTGTTTATTGTATTTTTAATTTTTAACTGACTTACTAAAAAAAACACAATGCCAGTCCTCAGTAAGCTTGAGATGTTGGCGTCCAAATGGATTTTATTTGCAGGGGTCTCCAACCATTTTTCCCCCTGAGAGCTACTTTTTATAAAATGAAAACGGCCGAGAGCTCCTCATGTTTTCTAACGTTTATTCTCATCGCTGATTTCAACCCAAACAAACTGAATACGCTTGTGTTGCCACAACTCACATTTTGCATTAAAACATCAGAAACACTATTTAGTTCACCTGCAAGTGCATTTTGTATGTCTAGTGTATCTCACACTATTGAATTAACATCCATCCATCCATCCATTTTCCAACCCGCTGAATCCAAACACAGGGTCACGGGGGTCTGCTGGAGCCAATCCCAGCCAACACAGGGCGCAAGGCAGCAAAGAAACCCCGGGCAGGGTGCCAGCCCACCGCAGGACACACACACACACACACACACACTAGGGACAATTTAGAATCGCCAGTGCACCTAACCTGCATGTCTTTGGACTGTGGGAGGAAACCCACGCAGACACGGGGAGAACATGCAAACTCCACGCAGGGAGTTATATATATCAATACTAATAAAAGGCAAAACCCTCACTGACTGACTCACTGACTGACTGACTGACTGACTGACTGACTGACTCACTCATCACTAATTCTCCAACTTCCCGTGTAGGTAGACGGCTGAAATTTGGCATGCTCATTCCTTACAGCTTACTTACAAAAATTAGGCATTTCGAAATTCTATGCGTAATGGTCATAACTGGAACCTGTTTTTTGTCCATATACTCTAATGGAGGAGGCGGAGTCACGTATCGTGCCATCACGCCTCCTACGTAATCACGTGAACTAAAAACAAGGAAGAGATTTATAGCACGAGTCAAACGCGGGAACGAAGGTAAATGATGTTAATTTTTGAGTGTCTTTTAATACTGTGTAAGCATACATATTAACACATGTGCAATTAAACGTGTGCATTTACGGGTTGATTTCTCAGGCTTAAAAGCTCCATCCATCCATCCATTTTCCAACCCGCTGAATCCGAACACAGGGTCACGGGGGTCTGCTGGAGCCAATCCCAGCCGACACAGGGCACAAGGCAGGGAACCAATCCTGGGCAGGGTGCCAACCCACCGCAGGACACACACAAACACACCCACACACCAAGCACACACTAGGGCTAATTTAGAATCGCCAATCCACCTAACCTGCATGTCTTTGGACTGTGGGAGGAAACCGGAGCGCCCGGAGGAAACCCACGCAGACACGGGGAGAACATGCAAACTCCACGCAGGGAGGACCCGGGAATCGAACCCGGGTCTCCTAACTGCGAGGCAGCAGCGCTACCACTGCGCCACCGTGCCGCCCGGCTTAAAAGCTCGCCTTTTACTAAAAAGGTAAATGGAAACTGTTTTCATTCTGAAGGGCACAAACCACGTTAGATTTCATGCTCAAGAGTAAACTCAGCTTGGTCATATTACAACTGGTTCATTTTCCAGGCAGGGTGCCATTTAGGAAACAAACCCTGGGCAGGGTGTCAGCCCACCGCAGGGCACACACACACACACACACACACACACACACACACACACACACCAAGCACACACAATAGGGACAATTTAGAATCGCCAATCTACCTAACCGGCATGTCTTTGGACTGTGGGAGGAAACCAGAGTATGAATTAAAACATGACTGCTGTTAAAACAAAACAATCCAGTTGCAAATATAGAGATATCCCTTATTGATTTGTCACTTTATTCACATGTCCAGTTGCGTGTGTGACGTGTTTTATATTTAGTCAGATGACTGGCACTGCATGGAGTCAACAAGAGAGGCAGGTGTGTGGTGGAGCGGAGTTCACTCTTCTGGAGTCATTTCAGTGTTCGTCCGTCAGTCGTGTTCTGAACTTTGATTTCATGAGATTCCCGTCAGACTCACAGAGGTGTGGAGACCCAAACAAAGCAGACATTTGCAGAGCTGCTTGGTGAAGATTCTTATAGTTATCTCGCTCTACTAAGCTCCAGAAATGCTGAGAATGCTGTTGAGACTTTAACTGCACGCTATTTTGAAGGTTTTCTAATATCTTTCTATATAATACGCTACCGTGGCTGTTCGTTTGGGTTCTATTCAATAAGGGCGCGCACAAAAAGGCGAGCTTCAAAAGGGCGACCTCAATTGGGCGCGGCGAATAAAGGCAAACGCAACAAAATTATTACAGAAAATTTATTAGATAAAGGCAATGATTGAAAGTATAAAAAGGCGAAAGCAAGAATATTAAAACATCCAATTAATTAATTCATGAACTTCTAATGAACTATTTCTAAAGCTCTCTATATTTCGTTGTTTTCTGCTCTTACTCATTGTTGTGTTACACTTGAAGCTGTAGATTATGTGCAATGCCACGTAGATATTTGATTATTATCTACTATTATTATCTATCTATTATTATCTAAATTATCTACGAACGCCTTTATTCGCCGCGCTCAATTGAGGTCGCCCTTTTGAAGCTCGCCTTTTTGTGTGCGCCCTTATTGAAGGATACCGTTCGTTTGTCTGTCCAGGATTTTAAATCACCTGTAGCTCGCAAACCGTTTCACCTATTGACCTGAAATTTGGTACATATCTACTACGTGATGTCTACTACCCGCTTTCGGGGTGATGATTTTTATTACTCTTTTTATTTTTATTTTATTTTATTGTAGAATCAACTCTCGGCAGCGCGCAACAAGGCGGGCGTGTGGCGCATGCGTACGCGCATTGTTCTCATTCCCTAGCACCTTCGCGGTCACTTCCCCTACCTCTTCATATCTTAAATCATTCCTGATGCAGATTGAACACTTAAGTGCCAGCCTAAGTGAAAAAATTAAGTAATTGCAAGACAAAAACTAACTTAATTAGTTTTAACGCGAAAAGATGCTGACGAAAGAAGAGAAGCTTCGGGCCGCTAGGGTGGAGTAAAGAAGTGCTGCTCAGGAAGCAGCAAGCGCATCAACCTCTGAGGAAACGAATGCTAAACGTACAGAGAAAGAGGAGAAAAACTAGGAATGCTCAAGTCAAGTGTATTCAATGCGCCGTTACTGGTTTAATGTATAGTACTAGGGTGTTGTACCGTGTTAGCCATTATGAATGTAGAGAAAAGCCAAGCAAAATGACCCCTTTTATTGGCTAACTAAAAAGATTACAATATGCAAGCTTTCGAGGCAACTCAGGCCCCTTCTTCAGGCAAGATGTAATACAGAAACATCTTGCCTGAAGAAGGGGCCTGAGTTGCCTCGAAAGCTTGCATATTGTAATCTTTTTAGTTAGCCAATAAAAGGGGTCATTTTGCTTGGCTTTTCTCTGGTTTAATGTATAAAATCCAATGTCTGTATGTTTGTCCGCTTTTCACGAGAGAACTGCTTAAGAGATTTAGATTGGGTTTTTTTTCTATAATTTGCTTGAACGTTCCGGTTGATTTTGCGACTTCTCTCATTTCGCTATGTATCGCAGCTCACTTGCGGTACTGATTTATTAACGTGAAGCCGAGTGAGACGCGTCGGGCCGAGGGGAAGGGGGGCGGGGCCTTCCTCGCTCACATGTCAGCTTCGGGGCGTGTCCCTTACCCCCGCTTAGCTTGCGAAGGAGAGAACAATTTAATTCAAAGTTGTTTGATATTTAAAATAAAGTGTTACTTAGGTCTTGATGAGTCTGAGGCCGGAAATTCTCTTAAGTGTATGCCACACTGCATTGCAATTAAGATTGTGGATCGTGATTTTGTGTTTAAAAGGATTTTTTTTGGAAAGATCGCCCACCTCTAATTGACTAATCAAGTTTTCAAATTTACGTAGGATTCATTAATCCTTTGGCGAGCTACCGGTAGCTCGCGAGCGACGTGTTGGGAGACCCCTGATCTAGAGAGTAGTGTTTTGAGATCAATGACTGACCGGACTTAGCAGTAGGCGTCCACATTCGGGTCGATAGGTGACCCTGGAGTGCCCTGTGCTGAATGTGTGTGCCCGGTAGACTGGCAGCTCATCTTGAGCTCCTTATTTTTCTGTCTCCCATGCCCTTACCATCTTCACACCTGTACTGGAACAAAAAAGGGTGTATATAAGTGAAACAGAACCGAACGTAAAAGTCATTATGACTTGGTCCTTCTCTTGAAAGTAGACCCTTGATATACACAGTCCAGACGAGACACTCACTAAGTCATTCAGCAAGTGTAACGGCACAGCCAGAGACCCTCATCTGGAGCTCAATGTCATGTCTGCAGTCTTTGAACATGGACATGTCTGTTATATCACATCCCTTTGCTCCATGATGCTGCTGCTGCCACATTTATCGTTCAAAGAGGCATCTCTGCTCCTCAGTAAGGGATCTTTTGTTCAAATTACTATAAAAATGGCTTCTGTACTGTGTGTCCTCACTAGGGTCTGTGCCAGCACACCCTAGTTATTAAATGGACATCCTGTATATTAAAGAAACGTTTTCGTCAACTAGATAGATAGATAGATAGATAGATAGATAGATAGATAGATAGATAGATAGATAGATAGATAGATAGATAGATAGATAGATAGATAGATAGATAGATAGATACTTTATTAATCCCAGGAAAAGGGGGATGCTTGTCACTGCGTCTATAATTTGTCTTCATAGAGAGGAATACGCTCCATTACAGCAGCCTGTGACGGAAGAGTCAATAAGCAAAGTTACAGACTCATATATACGGACAACTGAATTTACATAACAGTCCTGAAATAACATTTGACATTTGATAATGACATAATAATGACATTTAACTCTGATTGCTTCATTAGCTTGCGTAGGTGTTTTACCAGAGAGCACTCACCAGCTTACACACCCCAAAATTAAAGTCCCATTTCTACTGCACTCTTGTTCCTTGCAATACTTTTCAATGCTTCTTGAGTTCCTGTGTGTGTGTGTGTGTGTGTGTGTGTATGACATCTGTCAAGTCACACTGGGTATCTGATAGTCCGCCACTTCTGAAGCAATCATCCAGAGCCTTCCTGTGCCTTGTTCTTCACTTGACCTTTATCTAATTTTATCTAATAACCCTTTAATACTACTTCAAAGATAGATGCTATACCTTCATGTGGAAATCAAACCAAAACACTTGGTGCGCCCTAAGTCTCGTTCTTCATCCACAAAGTCCATCAGTGGGCACAGCCAAACATACACAAGCGGCCACACACGTGCACACACCAGGGCGTCACGGCTGTTGTGTTGTATGAAGAAACTGCGGTCTGCAGGTGAAAACACTCAGAATACGCAAGGAATACACAATCAGAGATCTGCACGTACTGTAAAGCAAGAGAAAAATCTCAAATGTTAAGACATTTAGCTAAATCACACAGCGTACATTTTCCACAGGGACAACTAAAGATCTATCTATCTATTGTGGCAGACGACCAGGGACCCTGCCCCACCGAGACACCTGGAGCAGGGAAAGAATGGGAGAGGGGCAATATCTCCCCTGGGCGCAAGACGACAGCCCCCCTGTTTTCCATCAGGGGCCACGGATACGGTGCTGGGAAGCTCAACCCTGTGGGGGTCCGTGGCCACCACCAGGGGGCGGCTGGATGGTTCCCGAGCCCTGGAGGGCAGCACTTCCGCCACACCGGGAAGTGCTGCTGGAAGATCATCACAGAGCACCTGGAGCACATCTGGAGCGTTTTAAAAGGGGCCGCCTCACTCCCTTCGAGGAGCCGGAGTCGGGAGGAGGAAGACGGAGCTTACAAGGGAGGAGTGGTGGCGGCCAAAGAGAGGAAAGGACTGAGTAGTCGTGTGGATTAGTGGGGACTGGAATTGCGCATGAAACACTGTAAATATTGTAAATAAACTGTGTGTTGTGGACATTTAATGTCGTGTCTGTCTGTGGCAGGGCTATCTTTTACACGATCTGTCCATTATAGCATGCCTTTCATATCTATCTATCTATCTATCTATCTATCTATCTATCTATCTATCTATCTATCTATCTATTTTATAGTGCCTTTCACATCATCTATCTATCTATCTATCTATCTATCTATCTATCTATCTATCTATCTATCTATCTATCTATCTATCTATCTATCTATCTATCTATCTATCTATTGTAGCGTGCCTTTCACATCTATCTATCTATTATATAGTGCCTTTCACATCTATCTATCTATCTATCTATCTATCTATCTATCTATCTATCTATCTATCTATCTATCTATCTATCTATCTATCTATTTTATAGTGCCTTTCACATCTATCTATCCATCCATCCATATTCCAACCCGCTGAATCTGAACACAGGGTCACGGGGGTCTGCTGGAGCCAATCCCAGCCAACACAGGGCACAAGGCAAGAACTAATCCCAGGCAGGGTGCCAACCCACCGCATCACATCTATCTATTTATCTATTATATGGTGCCTTTTACATCCATCTATTATATAGTATCTATCTATTGTGACAATAGGGGGTGCTATCGCTCCTCCAAACCCACAGACAACACGTCCAGACACCACATAAAAGTATCAGAAATAATTTTAATCTCTTCAATACTGTGCACAAAGCACCTCCACCTCCATAATACTCAATAATCAACAATAAATCAATAATAAACAATAATCAATCCTCCTCTCCACCCAGCAGCTCTGTCACACTCCCTCCCAAACTCAGTCTGCTGGGTTTCCCACAGTCCTTTAAATGGTCGTCGACCCAGAAGTGCTTCTGTCCTTCAGTCCATGTGATTCCATAGCACTTCCAGGTCAGATGAAAACTCTTCTTTTTCTTCAGCCTGGAAGTTCTTCATTTCTTCTGTCCCCGTGACTAGGGAGTACTTCCGGGCTATAAGGAAAATATAAATCCCTGTGCCTACCTGCAGCATCCCCTGGCGGCCCCCACAGTATCCAGCAGGGCGAACTCCATTGACCATGATGCCCTGCCGGAATTTGGGGCACCTCCATATTGCAGGGAGGACTCCATCTAGCGGCCCGGGGGTGTTGGCTGGGATAAACTGCCTCTCACACTATCTATCTATCTATCTATCCATTATATAGTGCCTTTCACATCCATCCATCTATGTATCCATTATATAGTGGCTTTCACGTCTATCTAACTATCTATCTACAATATAGTACCTTTCATATATACAGTGGGTATAGAAAAGAATCCCCCCTTTGAATTATTCCCATTTTTATTTTGCTTTACAGCCTTAAATGTAAACACACAAACTAATATTTTTTTCCAGCTTTACTTACTCAATGCAATCTCTAACATCCAAGTGAAAGATATCACAGCTACATTTCAGAAGAATTTTGAAAAATCAAAAACAAGAAATTCTGAGATGAATAAAGGACCCCCCCCCCCCCCCCCCCCCCACCTAAACTCAATCAGATGTAAGTGCCCACCATTTCCATTGCAGACCCTGGTTACTGGCTTCCTTCCACCTGTGATCAGTTGTAATGAGTGTGATTAGTGAATTTCCCCTTGGGATTAATAAAGTATCTATCTATCTATCTATCTATCTATCTATCTATCTATCTATCTATCTATCTATCTATCTATCTATCTATCTATCTATCTATCTATCTATCTATCTATCTAGTGAAGCTGTTCCTGGTCCATTCATCCCCTTGCTTGGTAGTGCAACTGACAGCAAACACCTGACTATGGGTGGTCGGCCACTTTCAAAAGATCTCAGGGATAGAGTTGTGGACATACATAAGGCAGGAAATGGAGACAAAAACATCTCAAAGGCTTTATCAATCCCAAGGAGCCCAGTAAAGTCCATCATAAAGAAGTGTTTGGTACCACTAGGACGCTCCCTGGACCTTCCAAACTGGATGGAAGAGCAAGGAGGACACTGGTAAGAGAGGCTACTGAGAGGCACAATGGCCACTTTGAAGGAGTTACAGGACTTGATGGCACAGAGTGGTCATTAATGGGGTGCATGTGACAACAATTTCACAAGTGCTCCACCATTGTGGCTTGTTCAGGAGGGTCGCAATTCTCAAGAAAGGCCACATGAAGGCTCGTTTGAGCTTTGCCAGAATGCACCTTGAAGATTCTGATGCCAAGTGGGAAAAAAAGGAAAATGGACCACACGGTGGCTGAAGGAGAGAAAAGTGAATGTGCTGGTGTGGCCAGTCAGAGCCCAGACCTAAATCACATTGAAAATCTGTGGAAAGATCTGAAGATAGCAGACCAGCAACGCTCACCACCCTGTCATTAAAGTAAAAGGGGGGTCAGCAAAATGACATTGGCATTGGTGGTGCTGATCCTTTATTAATCTCAGTAGGTTTTTGTTTTGATTTTTTAAAATTCTTCTGAACTGTAGCTGTGATATCTTTCACTTGGATATTAGAGGGTGCACTGAGTAAGTAAAGCTGGGAGAAAATATTAGTTTGTGTGTTTTCATTTAAGGATGTAAAGCAAAAAAATGGGAATATATCAAAGGGGGGGGATTCTTTTCTATACCCACTGTGTGTGTGTATATATATATATATATATATATATATATATATATATATATATATAAATATATATATATGTATATATGTCTGACTTATCAGACTCCAATTTTGATACAAGTGACTGAAAATGAGTGTGCGGTACTAACATGAGCTGATCGTGGTGCTGAGCAGGTTTGTGTAGGTGACATGGCTATGGCAACGTTCACCTCGGAGGACCGGCACTTACTATGACAAGAGGTATAGTCCAGGTAGCGATGCACTACGACCACCGCTGCTGCCCCTGTCCCCCACCATTTGGAAGCCAGCCTGCCATGTATTCCTGGAATCCAATGCACATAGCAACAGACATTTTATGTTGATTTCTGTGTGAAACTATTACTTTGTGTGCTTTTCAGAAAACTGCTTTTTTACAATAATACAACTTTGCTATTCTTCTCCCACCATTCCTCCACACTCTCAAAGGCCTGTGCTCCATTTAGAATGTTCTCCCTAAACCTGTTCCTAAGCCCATCCTCTTCTCATCCCCACCGCTTTGTCCTTGACGTTGCTCACTCTGGTTTTATTCTCCGGCCAATTCTGATCTCCCAGTCCAGCCACCATCCAACTTTATGCTGCCCTATCACACTTTCCCCATTCGTAACTTTAGAGATGAGATCTTCAACACATCAGAAAGTGTCTTTGGCTTTCTCGTCCTCCACTGGATTTCTCAGATTTTTTACTTTTAATAAATTTGCAAAAACCTCAAGTAAACTTTTTTCACATTGTCATTATGGGGTGTTGTGTGTAGAATTCTCAGGAAAAAAATGAATTTAATCCATTTTGGAATAAGGCTGTAACATAACAAAATGTGGAAAAAGTGATGCGCTGTGAATACTTTCCAGATGCACTGTAAGCACAAATGCCATGAAGTACAGTCTCACCAAAGTCCATCTTGACACTCATCATCCTATCACTCCCCCTACTCACACAAGTTCTTGTGACGTGTGACTCCTTGTCTTGCACCCCAAAACACGAGGCTGGGTCTCAGTACTTTAACAAAGACGGCTTTATTCAGCTTGAAACAGGAACACACGGTCATTTATTGTAGCGGGATCTACCACTGCCCTATACACAGTCACAGCAGTCAGGCAGGGTCGTGACCAAGTTATTCTGTTCCCTGCATTTCTAATGCTGCTTGTATCACCCACTGACGCCAGGTGCTCATAGTGTGACTGCGATCTTTTCGGATTTGTTTTCGCAGTGAACTAACCCTAACCCTAACCCTAACCGACAAGCTATCTTCCATAGAGAAACGGTGATTGCACTTTGGGATGCTCTTTGGCATGTTGTCCCATTTTCGGGGCGGGGTTGCACACTCCCAAAAGAGTTTGTAAACCTCATAGTTCATTGTATACTACTAGACCTACACCATTTCTCCATTATTCATTCGCTCTTCTGTACAACAACTGAAAGCCTTATCCCCCTGGCAAATCTTGTTTCCTGCACACCCAATAATAATAATCTCTCAATTATAAAAGAAAATCTTGAGACGGGACGAGACAATTGCCAAGAGATTTTTTCAAGTCCCGCTCTCCTCCAAACAATTTCCGGTTCACGGCCCATGCCCGCAGTCCCCTCACCTCTCATTCGTGTGAATGCTTTTGTCAGCCACACTTCATGTGCTCTCGGCTCTTATACATTTTTTACGTTTTCCTCACTTTAAGTTCCCAATAAAAGAAGACTTGTTATGCCCAAATCTTATTGAAGAATTTCATTCTGAAGGGTTATCAACAGAAGAAATGACTGCAAGGGCAATCCTAGCACCAAGAAACAAATTAATGCAAAGATTGTCGATCGGTTCCACGGTAAATTAGTTAAATGCGTATCAATAGACTCTGCTGAAACAGTTGGTGGTGATGGTGCGGAAGATGAACACATCGACTTACAATATCATGAAGAACATCTACAACCGTTAACACTGTGCAGTCTCCCACCGGCCGAATTACTGGTTGACAGAAGGATGTATCATAATGTAATTGTGTAACTTCTGCCCTGCCCAGGGTTTATTTCCTGCCTTGCACCATGTGTTGGCTGGGATTGGCTACAGCAGACCCCCGTGACCCTGTAGTTAGGATACAGTGGGTTGGTTAACGGATGGATGGATGTCTGAGTGATGGGCTATGCAACTGGACAAGATTAGTTGTATTGAAAATTGGCCGAACGATTCTAACATGTAAACATTTAACAGGCGACAAGAAAGGTGATGTAGTCCATCTTCAGGGGATAACATTCGACACCAAAGGAGATCTTGATATGCCATTCGTATTAACACGTTTACAGCTTCCCGTTAGAATAGCTTTTGCTTTGACAATTAACAAATCACAGGGACAGACATTTGAAAAAGTCCGTTTATTTATTAGAGAGAAAGAAATGATATTCACTCACGGGGAGTTATACATTGCATTGTCACGATGCAAGTCCAAACACGGAATGAAAATTCAATGCGATCTTGGCAAAACGTTAATTCCAAATATTGTTTTTAACTGAAGTTTTACAGTTAAAGTGTAAATTTAAAAAGTATTTGCGTGTTAATTTCAAAAACAAACACAACAAAAATGTATCACGCAACGAATGCCTCTAGCGCAACGTGAAACAATTTTCTTTCAATTTATTACGTCTTACTTTTTTTTTTTTTAAGTATACAGTGGGGCAAAAAAGTATTTAGTCAGCCACCAATTGTGCAAGTTCTCCCACTTAAAAAGATGAGAGAGGCCTGTAATTTTCATCTTAGGTATACCTCAACTATGAGAGACAAAATGAGAAAAAAAATCCAGAAAATCACATTGTATGATTTTTAAAGAATTTATTTACAAATTATGGTGGAAAATAAGTATTTGGTCAGCTACAAACAAGCAAGATTTCTGGCTCTCCCAGACCTGTAACTTCTTCTGTAAGAGGCTCCTCTGTCCTCCACTCGTCACCTGTATTAATGGCACCTGTTTGAACTCGTTATCAATATAAAAGACACCTGTCCACAACCTCAAACAGTCACACTCCAAACTCCACTATGGCCAAAGACCAAAGAGCTGTCAAAGGACACCAGAAACAAAATTGTAGACCTGCACCAGGCTGGGAAGACTGAATCTGCAATAGGTAAGCAGCTTGGTGTGAAGAAATCAACTGTGGGAGCAATTATTAGAAAATGGAAGACATACAAGACCACTGATAATCTCCCTCGATCAGGGGCTCCACGCAAGATCTCACCCTGTGGGGTCAAAATGATCACAAGAACGGTGAGCAAAAATCCCAGAACCACATGGGGGGACCTAGTGAATGACCTGCAGAGAGCTGGGACCAAAGTAACAAAGGCTACCATCAGTAACACACTACGCCGCCAGGGTCTCAAATCCTGCAGTGCCAGACGTGTCCCCCTGCTTAAGCCAGGACATGTGCAGGCCCGTCTGAAGTTTGCTAGAGAGCATTTGGATGATCCAGAAGAGGATTGAGAGAATGTCAGATGGTCAGATGAAATCAAAATAGAACTTTTTGGTAAAAACTCTACTTGTCGTGTTTGGAGGAGAAAGAATGCTGAGTTGCATCCAAAGAACACCATACCTACTGTAAAGCATGGGGGTGGACACATCAGGCTTTGTGGCTGTTTTTCTGCAAAGGGACCAGGACGACTGATCCGTGTAAAGGACAGAAGGAATGGGGCCATGTATCGTCAGATTTGGAGTGAAAACCTCCTTCCATCAGCAAGGGCATTGAAGATGAAACGTGGCTGGGTCTTTCAGCATGACAATGATCCCAAACACACCGCCCGGGTAACGAAGGGGTTGTCTTCGTAAGAAGCATTTCAAGGTCCTGGAGTGGCCTAGCCAGTCTCCACATCTCAACCCCATAGAAAATCTTTGGAGGGAGTTGAAAGTCCATGTTGTCCAGCGACAGCCCCAAAACATCACTGCTCTAGAGGAGATCTGCACGGAGGAATGGGCCAAAATACCAGCAACTGTGTGTGAAAACCTTGTGAAGACTTACAGAAAACGTTTGACCTCTGTCATTGCCAACAAAGGGTATATAACAAAGTATTGAGATGAACTTTTGTTATTGACCAAATACTTTTTTTCCACCATAATTTACAAATAAATTCTTTAAAAATCAGACCATGTGATTTGTTTTCTCATTTTTGTCTCTCATAGTTGAGGTCTACCTATGATGAAAATTACAGGCCTCTCTCATCTCTTTAAGTGGGAGAACTTGCACAATTAGTGGCTGACTAAATACTTTTTGCCCCATTGTAATGTAAAATAGTTAGTTCTATTATGCATATGTAACAATTCCCATGAAAATAGCAATCTGTTGAAATTGTCCGAGGGCAATCCCAAAAGTAAAGTCTCCTATTTTTTTAGAAATACAAACACCCGTTTATTTTCTATAATGCTTACATCATTTTAAAGGTTAAAGACTTTTTTGTTTTTCTACATAATCGCCATTTCGGTCGATGCATTTTTGTAGACGCTGTGGTAGTTTTAGAATGTCCATGCCATACCAGCTCGCCGCCATCTCCTTCAGGAAGCGTTGAACCTCATCTTTCACCTCTTCGTCGGACCAGAATCACCTTCTTTCAATTTAAGGAACAATGTGGTAGTCACTGGGCGCAGAGAGCATCCAGAGTGACCCGCCGATCTTTACGCATGTTTTCCTCAACCTTCGCGACTGTCTCGTCGAGAAATTAACGGTCTCCCGCTCCTTTGTTCATCGTGAATTTCAGTACGACCGGCTGTAAACTCTCTACACCACTTGCGAACATTTTTTGACATCCATGCACGACTGTCCATACACTTCCGTCAACTGGCGATAAATTTCAACCAGTTTAACGCCTTTTGCGTTCAAAAAATCGAATAACTGCACGAACTTCGCACTTGGCGGTGTGCGTTCAACGGGAGCTCCATTTTCAAGGGCTGCCAAGCCAAGATTGAGTATCCCAAGTGAAGCCGCACATGCTTGTCTGGGAGTGGAGGAAGCACCAATCACAACAGTGTGGCCAACAGTTTCTCTACGTCCCCACCGCTTTGGAGACCTTACTTTTGGGATTGCCCTCATACATCCGCTTCCCTGTAACTGAGCAGCAGAACCGTGAAGTGGCTAGCGTGACTGTGACTGCCCGGGGGTTGGCAGAGCCCCCTAGTAGTTATTATGTTTATAAAGTGCTTAGACAGAGGAGAGGCACTTCAACCACCACTGATGTGAAGCACCCACCAAGATGATGTTACAGCAGCCATTATTGCACCAGTGTGCTCACCCCACATTAGCTATTAGGTGGTGAAGGGGTGAGAGAGACAATTAGAGACAGGGAATGATTAGGGGGGGTCTGAATGACTAGGCCATAGTGGGCAATTTAGTCTGAACATCAGGATACACCCTACTCTTTATCAATGATGACCAAGGATCTTTAATGACCACACAGAGAAGCACGACCTTGGTTTCTGCAGCTCATCCAAAGGAGCACAGCATATCGATTATACAGGGTGGCGCAGGGAAACGGGACGTTTTCAATTGACGCTCAATGCACGAATAAATACATTTAATGATGAAATGTATTGTACGGGAGATGCAATTAATGATGGCAACCAATATTCATTTTATGTTTTTGAAGAGAACATCATGAAGGTGTTCTTCATTTCTCCATAACCCGTTCTGACCGCCTGTTGTGGAAATTCTGCATTGCGCAACACAACCTGTCAAGAGGAAATCCAGCGCTTTCCTCTTCAGTCCTCTGTTTTAGTTCAGCAGTGGTTGCAGGATGTGTGCGATACACTTGGATTTTAAAATGTCCCCACAGAAAAAAAAAAAAAAAATCACAAACGGTGAGATCGGGGGGGTGGGTGCCCATGGAATGTCACCATTGAGTGAAATGACGCGCCTTCCAAACAATCATCTAATAACTGCTGTCAATTGTCGGGCAGTACGTGAAGTGGCTCCACCTGGGGTCTTCTTTTCTTAAGGCTGAAACGGTTTCTTCGAAATTCCGCACCCATGTTGTAATCGCATGAGCAGACGGGACGCGGTCGGGACGTCCTAACTGACGAATGACGCCAAAATTCCCTTTGCGCAGCAGTCACACGGTCACCATTCTTATAAAAGGCTTCCACAGCGAACGCTCATTACGCACCACACCACTGCTCCGTTATAACTAACGGCCAAGGGTTCTAAACGAGGTGGCGTTGGTCGCAAACCAGGGTCGCCAACACCTTGTTACAAAATTTCCCATTTCCCGGCACCACCCTTCTCTATCTCTATTGTATCTTAATACCCGGGTTTAGCACAGTTAGAGCGGACAGAGATGTGGGAAGCACAAAGGAGGAGGACTCGCTCTCTATGTTAATACACGGTGGTGTAACTCTGGACATGTTAACGTCAAAATCTCCACTTGCTGCAGGGACATTGAACTGTTGGCCGTAAGTTTACGTCCCTACTAGTTGCCCAGAGAGTTTGGACATGTCATTGCTGTTATTGTATACATCCCTCCTCGGGCGGACGTGGAGACAGCGAGTGACATCATCCATTCTGCTGTTGCTAAGTTACAAACGCAGCACCCTGAGGCGCTTGTGCTAATCGCTGGAGACTTTAACCAGGTGACGCTGGACAAAACATTACCTGCATTCTCCCAGTATGTGGACTGTAACACCCGGGGAAATAAGACTATTGATTTACTGTATGCAAACGTTAAAGACACATACAGCGCCACCCCGCTGCCTGCACTTGGGAAAGGAGATCATAACCTGGTTCAGCTTCAGCCTCACTATAAACCAAAAGTGAGAGTCCTACCTGTAACCACACGATCATTTAGGAAGTGGACCCTGGAGGCTGAGAATACTCTGAGACAATGTTTTGGAACTACAGACTGGGATATCCTGCAGGGATCTCATAATGAGAACATTGAGGAAGTTGTTGACTGCACTACTGACTACATCAACTTCTGTATGGACATTGTAGTTCCAGTAAGAACAGTACGCTGCTATGCTAACAACAAGCCATGGATTACAAGTGGCATTAAGGGCCTTTTGAACCAGAAGAAAAGGGCTTTTAAAGACGGTGATCAGCATGAGCTCAAGCGCGTGCAGAAGGAACTCCGAGTCCAGCTCAGGGTGGCGAAGGAGCAGTACAGGAGAAAGCTGGAGCAGAAGTTGCAGAATAACAGCATGAAGGAAGTGTGGGATGGGATGAAGATCATCACTGGCTGCAGCTCGAAGTGGGGTGCCACCATCGAGAGAGACGTGAAGAGAGCAAACCAAATGAACAACTTCTTCAACAGGTTTGACCACCCTAACCCACTCTCACTCTCACCTCGGAGTACTGCACCCTCCACACATCCTTCTGCTGATACCAGCATAGGAGAGACATCCCCACCCATAATTACAACAGCGCAGGTGAGCAAAGAGCTGAGGAGACTTTGTGCCAGCAAAGCAGCAGGTCCAGATGGAGTATCGCCACGACTGCTGAAGGTCTGTGCATCGGAGCTGGGGGGTCCTCTAAAGCGCATCTTCAACCTGAGCCTGGAACAGGGGAGAGTCCCGAGGCTTTGGAAAACATCTTGCATCACCCCAGTCCCAAAGGTATCACGTCCTAGTGAGCTGAATGACTTCAGGCCTGTTGCTCTGACATCACATGTGATGAAGACCATGGAGAGGCTGCTGCTTCACCACCTGAGGTCACAGGTCCGTCACGCACTTGACCCTCTGCAGTTCGCATACCAGGGAAAGGTGGGAGCGGAGGATGCCATCATCTACATGCTACACCGATCCCTCTCCCACTTGGACAGAGGCAGTGGTGCTGTAAGAATTATGTTTCTGGACTTCTCTAGCTCCTTCAACACCATCCAACCTCTGCTCCGTAGGGACAAGCTGACAGAGATGGGAGTAGATTCATACCTGGTGGCATGGATCGTGGACTATCTTACAGACAGACCTCAGTATGTGCGTCTTGGGAACTGCACATCTGACATTGTGGTCAGCAACACAGGAGCGCCGCAGGGGACTGTACTTTCTGCGGTCCTGTTCAGCCTATATACATCGGACTTCCAATACAACTCCCACATGCAAAAGTTTTCTGATGACACTGCTATCGTGAGCTGCATCAGGAGTGGGCAGGAGGAGGAGTATAGGGACCTAATCAATGACTTTGTTAAATGGTGCGACTCAAACCACCTACACCTGAACACCAGCAAAACCAAGGAGCTGGTGGTGGATTTTAGGAGGACCAGACCCCTCATGGACCCCGTGATCATCAGAGGTGACTGTGTGCAGAGGGTGCAGACCTATAAATACCTGGGAGTGCAGCTGGATGGTAAATTGGACTGGACTGCCAATACTGATGCCCTGCGTAAGAAAGCACAGAGCCGACTATACTTCCTTAGAAGGCTGGCGTCCTTCAACATCTGCAATAAGATGCTGCAGATGTTCTATCAGACAGTTGTGGCAAGCGCCCTCTTCTACGCCGTGGTGTGCTGGGGAGGCAGCATAAAGAAGAGGGACGCCTCACGCCTGGACAAACTGGTGAGGAAGGCAGGCTCTATTGTAGGCATGGAGCTGGACAGTTTGACATCCGTGGCAGAGCGACGGGCACTGAGCAGACTCCTGTCAATCATGGAGAATCCACTGCACCCACTGAACAGGATCATCTCCAGACAGAGGAGCAGCTTCAGCGACAGACTGCTGTCACCGTCCTGCTCCTCTGACAGACTGAGATCGTTCCTCCACCACACTATGCAACTCTTCAATTCCACCCGGGGGGGTAAATGTTCATTTTATACAAAGTTATTGTCTGTCTGTATACCTGCATTGTTATCACTCTTTAATTTAATATTTTCTTTATCAGTATGCTGCTGCTGGAGTATGGGAATTTCCCCTTGGGGTTAATAAAGTATCTATCTATCTTATAGAGTGCCTTTATCTATCTATCTATCTATCTATCTGATATTATATCTAATAAGAATAGATGACCCACGTTAAAATGAAGTAATCACTGTTTCTTAGCACAAGTCAGGCTCAACCACATCCCGAAGGAGAATTGGTAAATACAACTCCAAATCAGAAAAAAAGTTGGGACAGTATGAAAAATGGAAATTAAAAAAAAAAAAAAAAAAACTCTAAAATTTGCTGACTTTTATTTCATTACAGACAGTATGACCCCCAAGAAATGTCATACTTTGTCTGGTCAAATTCATTTCATTTGTTAACATACATCCATTCTTGCATTTCACGCCTACAACACATTCCAAAAAGAGTTGGGACAGGGACAAATCTGAGCCAGTGATGAGGTCAAATAATAACACGACGACAACGGGCAATTGCATTAATCGTAAAAGCCACCAACTTATACCAAACCACTCATCAGAAATGAGTTCACCCAACCTGCATATCACAAAAATATTTAACATTATTTATTTGAGCACAAAGGCTTTCAACACTTTAAACTTTATTATAATTTTTTTTTAACTTTTATCTACTGGACCTTTCAGTAGAATTTGGGGGATTCTATTCCACATTTGGAAAATTTGTGCACCTTTTGTTATTTTATTTTTTGAACCTGTTCATTGTGAATTCGCCGATGACTATTAAGGTTGCTTTGACAAGTGTTTCCCACAGTCTGAACACCTCTGAGGTTTCTCACCAGTATAAATTTTTTCATGGCTAAGAAGGCCATAGCTTTTTGAGAATCGTTTACCTCATTTAGGAACAAGGTTTTCAGTTCAATTACACTTTTTTTGTGTAAATCTGTTCACTGAGTGCAGGTGCAGACTGCTGTGATGAATCTGCATGTAAAATGCCAAACAGATTTTACTAATTACACAGTACACATAATGGCACAGACTCATTTAAACGGACAGGGAAAGGAGGTAGTTCAAAACAACAATGGAACCAAACAATATCTGACCATTAGGTATTTGTTGAACTATGGAGAAAAAAAAAAAACACAGAGGTGTTCTGAGCCCAGTTTCTGTCCGGTATGAAATCTCATGTGTTGTTGAATTGTACCTTTCTGTAAGAATCTTTACCCCACATTTAGAATACCAACGAGAATTATCTCAGGTTAAACTTCTAACAATAGCTTTTGTCTGCTAACAGTCATACTTGTAGTTAGGACATTTATGCGGCAGTACTATAACTTTTATTTCTGTAAATGTGCAGTGAAGCTTTGCTGTAGCACCTCGGTTTCTCCTAATGATGCCTCTCCTTGCATTCTGTACAGTGTGAAATCCTGGAAGCTTCTAGTGAGGAGACCTGCTCACCTCAGCACAGTTTCAGTCCCCACCCCTCAACAGCTATCTCATCTTAGATTCTTTTCTCCCCAGTATGACTTTTGGAATGGCAGTGAAGGCTGCTCCTTTGTGAAAATCGTTTACCACATTCAGGACAACAATACGGTTTCTCTCCGGTATGAATTCGTCTGTGTGACTGAAGAGAGCTACTATAAGAGAAACGTTTGCCACATTCAGAACAGCAATAGGGTTTCTCTCCAGTATGAATTTTTGTGTGCCGCTGAAGATGGCCACGATCGAAGAATTGTTTGCCACATTCTGAACAAGTGCATGGTCTTTCTCCAGTATGAATGCGCATATGTCTTTGGAGATTGCTATGAAAAGAAAATCGTTTGCCACATTCAAAACAGAAATACGTTTTCTCCCCTGTGTGAACTCTGGCGTGGCTCTGAAGTGTGCTACTTTCAGTGAACCGTTTGCCACATTCAGAACAGACATATGGCTTCTCTCCTGTATGGGTTCTTCTGTGCTTCTGAAGAGAGTTACTGTAAGAGAATCGTTTGCCACACTCAGAGCAGCAATAAGGTTTCTCTCCGGTATGAATTCTTGTGTGCCGCTGAAGAGTGTTGCGGTCAGAGAATCGTTTGCCACATTCAGAACAAGTAAATGGCCTTTCTCCAGTATGAACTCGTGTATGCCTTTGGAGGCTGGTACTGTTAGCACATTGCTTACCACATTCTGAACAACAATATGGCTTGTCTCCAGTGTGAAAGCTTGCATGGCTCTGAGCAAATGAAGATGTAGAGAAACTGGAGTTGTCTTGGATACCTGCAGTAATAATAATAATAATAAAAAACATTACTATTTATTTTAATAAATACATTTTTAAAAGAAGTATCTGTTACACTGGTTGGTGTTGTTGCTATCTGACCCATTAGTGTTATTTCTTTCGTGCAAAATGTGTATATGGACTTTTGTGCTCTCCTGGTGTCTGTTCAATTGCTTCTTCTTTCTCCCATACCCCACAGACACGTTTGCTGTGCTAATCACCGTTTGGTGTGACGGTGTGTGGTAGTGCACCCTGCAGTGGACTGGCAGCCATTCTCGGGTTGATATCTGTACACTTTAAAAGCTGCTGGAGAACCCCAGGTGAAGAAAATGGAATGAAATAGGATCTAACAAGTGGAGTTAATGAAGTGAAGCCTTTATGGGGATTCAGTTCTAAACTCAAGTTCAAGCCCCTCCATGTCCACTACTGCTCCCTCACACTTTATTTTTATCTCTGTTACAAATCCTCATTTCTGATGTTCCTCTCATTTCTATTCTCCTCATCTTTCAATGTAAAGTGGTGATGGACACCATGAACAGCAAGTACAGTAAGAATGTATAGGTCTAGTTTAGTTGATTAGGAGTATTTTACTTTAACTCTTTTAGGGCGGATGTCGACTTTTGTCGACAGGAGGGGTTGAAGGCTAATGTTGACAAAAGTCGACATCCAGGGATAGGGGGCGACAATCAGCTGTTAATGGCAACAAATCTCACTGTCACGTCACAGGCATTCCCTCTGTGCTTGGAGGAATGCTAGACTCGTTGACTCGGCAACTAAAACTTGCGTGTGCGTGAGTTGCGAAATGTAAACAAAGGCAAGATGGCACCGACACGTCACAAGGGAGCGAAGCAAGTGCAGAAAAGAAAACACTCGGCAGACGATGTTTTGCGCATTATCGCGGAGTCGGACTCTTGATTTTTCAGAGTCGGATTTTATTGGCAGTGATCAGGAGATCGAGCAAGAGAGTGAGAAGCAGGCATCAGCTGATCAGACACCAGCCGATGCCGCGCCAGCGGATCTGCTGCCAGTTGAGTGCCTTCGCGCAGCCGATGCATCTACGGCAAGGTTCGCATGGGATAAATACACAGACATTGATCCGTTGAGAGCCGATCTGGCTACCGGAGCTTACAAGACGGCATGGCTTGCTGTTGGACACGACAGATCACCAGCTGCTGTACTTCAGGCTGCTCTCTCCTGATGCTGCTTTTCAGCTACTGTCAGACGAGACAAACAGGTAGGCAGAGATTTTTTTTGAATCACGGGCTGCGTTTGCATCGCATTCTCGTTTTTCAAAGTGGAAACCCACAACGAAAGACGAGATGAAGCGCGCTGTGGCATTACAAATAGAGATGGGACAGAACTGGTGATATAACTTCAGGGAGCATTGGTCCAAACGTGTTTTGTCCCCTGGTGGCTTAGGTACGTGCTGCTGCAAAGTTTTATTCACTTCTGTAATAAACAGAAGCAAATCCCATGGGGTGAGCCAGGCTATAATGCCATACATAAAGTTTCAGAAGATGAAGAGAGGTGACAATACTGTTTTCATGCAGGCAGAAAACTTGGTGGCAGTGGCATGGCACGATGGCAAATGGGTGACTTGTCTCTCTACAGTACACACTAACAATATATGTTAGAAAGTGCAGCAACAGACAATTGAAAAATAGGCACCAAAGCAACACGTATTGTAAGGAGTGCAATGTGGCAATGACTGAAATTGGCTGCTTTGAGCGAGATCAGACTTTGCTGTGTAAAATGTATGTGATATGTATGTGAAATCATAGAGTATGCAGGCTCATACAACATGCAAGACAGTAACATTTGTCAAAAGGAAATATTTTTTGTTGATTTGATATGTTAAACAATTGCTTTGTGTTCTTTTTTAAAAAATGTTAGTTTTTGGAAAAATATTCAGCTCTGGGAGAAAAGAAACAAAAAAAAAATCAGCCCTAAAAGAGTTAAATGAATCACCCCAATCCATATGGAGAAGGTAAAGGTTAACATTATCTCAACAAACAGAAACGGACTAACCAATGTTAGCTCAATCCGCGCCACTGATTGTACATTGTACTCAACGGTTGCTTTCTTCAGCTTTTTAATTGCATCTTTCAAACAGAAATAGTACTATTTATCACAGCCAAGAGCATTACAATCATTTTTAGGCATGACAACAGACTTTCTGCACCTTTCTTGCTTATTGGTTTCTTCTTGGATACGGACTATAGAACTATTGGTGAGAGTTTGCTGCTAGGTCACTAGCCAAACAAGCGTTCATGGAGGCATCCAGGTTTAACTTTCCCACTTGGGTAGCAGGTGAATGTGCGGAGATCTCAAATGACGCAATTGAGAGTTCAGACTTGCCAGCTCAAATGCAGCAAATGATATATGTGAAGTTCATGAACATAGGTAATAAAACAATATATAATAATCAGTGTAAATAACAGAACTTGTAAATGTTTTGACTTTTTGTTTTGTTAAATAACATTACTTACTTATTCCAACACTCTCAGATGACTGCTGCTCCTCTACTTCTCTCCCATCTCCTTCAGTAATTTTCTCTTCTGACTCTAGTAACTCAGATTTCAGTTCCGCAGAATTCTGCCGGGTAGCCAATTGGCCCGTGTTCAAGACCCAATGCTGTAAGCCGGAATGAGATTCTTCACAAACCTCTTGTTTAAAAATATCCCCACTTTCAAGGTTTCGCAGTTCAAGACTAACGGAGAAATCTTCCAGATCCTCCACTTTAACTTCAACAACCTGTCCCTTGCACTCCTCCTCTTTAAAAACTAAACTTCTTCCTTCACAGTCATCCAGCTTCAAGCATAAATCCTTTGTTGCACCCCACTCACGGTCCTCTTGTTTAATGTGCGCCAGTCTTTGATCCCCGCTATCCTCTTTGGCTGAGGCCATGTTCTGTGTGAAACTCTTCTCTCCCTCGAGATTGTCTGCTCTTCTCTTCTAAGATTCCCTTCTCACGTGGACAGCCCTGACCTGGAGGCCACTAGACACCTCACTGCATGTCAGTGGGCCCTGGGTAGGAGACTCCTTTCTGTCAAAAAAACAGTGGTAGAATTACTTTATAAAGAGTCACCAACAATAACTTCAGCACATTTCAGAGTTAACTTCTGTGGAAGAATTACTTTGCAGTAACACAGCACTATATTGCCAAAAGTATTGGGACCCCTCCTTTCCAAATCTTTGAATTCAGGAGTTCCAATCCCTTCCATGGCCACAGGTGTATAAACTCGAGCACCTCGGCATGCAGGCTGCTGGCTTCTACAAACATTTGTGAAGAATGGATCACTCTCAGGAGCTCAGTGAATTCAAGCCTGGTACCGGTCTTGCAGATGATGACATCACTTCCGTCTATCCGTTATGACGTCATTTCCTGCCACATCATTTCCTCCAGCCCTATTTGTTCTGTATAAAAATGCCATTTTTCTGTGGCTGTTTATCAATTGCATTTTTGAAGTATTTTGATCGCTTTTGCATATATTTTCTTTTGCCTTGTCTGACGGACAATACACAGAGTCATTCCCCAACTCTTTTTAAATTTACGACAGCGCATTCGTTATTGGTCTTTCGCCAGATGTCGATGTCAGCAGCTCTTTGCTACTTGTGCACGTGCAAGGAATCAGGAGATCAAATCAACAAAGCTAACTTTCCTTCCAGCAAAGAGAGACGAACTAAAATGAACCTCAGGTTTTGCTGCCGTTTACAGGTAATTCTGTTTTCTATTCCTGAATTTAAAAAAATAAAAATAAGTTGACATCCGCCCTGAAAGAATTAAAAGATCCCATGAAAAACTCTTTTCCTGACTGATAACTGATTTGTCCTGTTAGAGGATGTCTCTTTCTTTAATAAGATGTCAAATTTCTACCACAATTCCAGTTTTTGAATGAACACAGAAAGCTACCATTTACGTTTTTATGTGAGATATCTAGTGCTGTGAACCCTCCATGTTAGTTTAGAAGGTTCTCAGAAGATAGGAAGACAAAGTGTAGCTCACATAAACAAAAAACAGACCAGGGAAATTTTTCTTTTCAAAATTTCATTTTGAATATTTCACACTGGCAGCACATATCTGCTCAAGTCTAGTTCAACAGAGACAGATCCAAACTCTGGATTGGACCCGATATAAACCACCACTTCATAGAGACCTGGCCTGTGCCACACCTCAATTACAGAGAGACCAACAAAAAGAGAGAATGAAGATGAGACATTCAGCACAAACATGTACTGAGCCACATTTGACTGCCATCACAAACATTTAGAACCCAAATGACAGCTTCAAAGAACTTGCCGGAATGGTCTGTGATCCCCTGTCTAATCGGTAGAGGCGGCTCTTCCACATGCCCCACTGCTCCATAATCAAAATCACTCCTCCTCCTCCTCTCATTCCTCTTATGGTCGCTCACTTAATTCTGCCGGTTTATCTTTCTGACATTAAGAGATGGGCTTTAATGTCCGCCAAGTGTCACTTCCACTTCAGTCCCAGATCAAAGGCAGACCCCACCCCCCTTGTTTCCCCACAGGTTTATCCTACACAAACCTTTTTTGTCTCAATGTCTTTAAAAGGCGTGTTTCAAATTTTGGGATGTCCACCAGTGTTATGTTTTTTTTTTTTTTGCTCCTACTTCCCAAATGTAAATTGATGGGCAGCTCTAAGCCAGGGGTCACCAGCTCTGGTCCTGGAGGACCACCATGGCTGCAGGTTTTCATTCTAACCCTTTTTGTAATGAGTGCCTTGTTTTTGCTGATAATTAACTCCTTTTCCATTCATTTGCATTGACTTGATTTTTTAGATTTGTTCATCTGAACTGTTTCATTTCTTTCCTTAAATGGCACCCAGAAATGAAATGTGAAGTGAGGGAGCCAAAAGAAGACCAAGTCAGGACCAGCAACACCAACTAGTTGCTTAATGAGGTGCTGAGTCTTGTCATTCATTAAACTCGTTCTTTAATTCCATGGCTTGTCGTCGCTCTCATTGTGCAATAGTAGACATTTCTGGAATTGTTGTTGATTTCTTCTTTTCTAAGAGCACCGTTATAATGTTTTGTGGTCCAGAGAATATCGACATTCCTGAGACCTTCACCTTTCATTATTTTCAGATATTGCATGATGGACACCAGCTGTTTTGGCTCACTTTATATCTAATTACTGTTTGGCTGCTAATTAAGGAAAAAAGAAACAATTAAGGGGCCTGAATCTTCAAGAGCAAGTCAATTAAAAGGAATGTAAAAGGAGTTAATTAGGAGCAAAAACAGGTCACTCGTTATGAAAAGGGTGAGAATGAAAACCTGCAGCCACTGTGGCCCTTCAGGACCAGATTTGGGGACCCCTGCTCTAAACTAACTGCTGATGGCTCTGTGTGTCCTGTGGTGGACTGGCGCCCCTCTCCTGAGTTGGCTCCCACTTTGCACCCCCCGGCTGCCTGTGTCAGCTGTAACCGTGAACTGATTATTAATGGACTGTGATAATGGAGGGACGGCTAGCAGTTCATAAACTGATGACCTTGCTGTGTGAAGAGCCGTCATGTTAACTAACCTGCTCCGTGTCACTTCCGCCTTGTTCGAGGTGACCTCCTCAAACTTCTCCTCTTCCAATGCACCTTCACTAAAGTCTTCTGGATGTTTGGGCGATTCAGCGACACAATAGATCTGGAGTTCTTAACCTGAAGTCCGGTCCATGGATGGGTTTCAGAGGGGTCTGTGAGGGTCAGATAAAAAAATGAACATTTATTTTCACTATACAGCCCGGTACTGTTGATCTTTCTCATGTAAATCTTCTCACATGATTTTTATCGCACATTACATCTCTCACCTTGATTTTTCTGGCATATTACCTTTCTCGTGTATTCTTTCTTGCCATTATTTTTCTCCCGTATTATTTTTCTAAACTAAGCCTAATGTACGAGTTACATACTCGTCAGAAACATAATGCGCGAGAAAAAATGTCACACAAGAAACATTGCGCAAGAAAAAGAGCGGTCACCATACAGCCCTAACCCCTTGTCCCAATCAACGGTTTCCCATTGAAAGAAATTAACGAAAACGCCCCCTGCCTCTGCTTACAGCGCCGACTGCTAGGTGTCTCTTGACTTGCTGTTGGCCCACATTTACCATTTAGACGTGTGTCACCATTCTCTACACGACCGCCATCTTCTGCCACTCCATAAGAGCAAGCCCCAACTTAAATAATACTTTGTGTATGTCATATACGTATGAGACAATCAAATCTCAATGTGGAAAGTACATAATATTCATTGCATGCAAAGTTGTGCTTACATGAATATTTTTGGGTAAGAGCTTCCCACAGATTTCATCAAATTCTTAAAGGGCTCAAAAAAGGTTAAGAATCACTGCAATAGATCCAACGTCACTGTTTCGACCCCGGGAGTTAGCAAGCAGGGAACAGGATGAGAGTGGAGATCAAGAATGATGTCACACCATCTTTTATTTTATTTAACAAATAGTTTCCCACAGATTTATCCCCCACAAACTTTATTATCCTTATGTCTTTAGAAAGCTCTAGAAGATTCTTTTTTTAAACGCGTAGTAGGCATATTTTCTACAGTTCACCGTAACAGAAGAGTCATTGTGGCATAATTGTGTAATGTTCTGAAGTAATGTGCTTCTGTGACGTACAGGGCCACTGTGACAAGAGAAATAGCGTTCATTCTGCAGAATCATACAATGATGGTGTGCCATAACCTCGGACTTTATATTAAAAAGTGTTCACACATAGCATATACAGTTGTGCCCAGACGTTTACATAACTTGGCAGAATTTGTGAAATTTTGGCCATTGTTTGGAAAATCTAAGTAATCCTGCAATTAACTTTCTTTGAGTGTGCTCAGGATAATCAGCTTATTATCGTCTAAGTATGTGTGCCCTTTTAAAATTATAATGATATCTGAAATCACCCAAAGGGGCCTGATCAAAAGTTTACCTACCCTTGAATGTTGGGGTCCATAACATATACACAAGTTAACACACACAGGTTCAAATTAAGGGTAATTAAGGGAGAGGGTCCACACTTGTAACCTCTTTGATTGTAATCAGTGTCTGTGTATCAATAGTCCATTTAAATTCAGGCAGCGCTGCACTGACTTTGCTGGATACGGAGCCATGGGGGACGCAAAAGAACTGTCAAAGGACCTGCGAAGAAAAAGCTTGTTCAATTGTATAAATCAGGAAAAGGACATACAAAGATACCCAGAGATCTGAAAATGCCTGTCAGTAGTGTTTAGACTCAGATGAAAAAGTGGAGAGTTCGAGGTTCTGTTGATACCAAGCCCCGGTCAAGTGGACCAACCATGATGCCAGTCCAGGATCATTTGTGGAGATGCCAAGAAAAACCCACAAGGCAGTTCAGCTGAGATACAGGCATTTCTGCAAACATGTGGTTTTAAGATACACAATAAGGGGGTACTTGAACAAAAATGGGCTGAATGGTTGAGTTGCAAGAAAAAAGCCTTCACTGTGCCAACACCACAAAACCGCCCACTTACAATATTCCACAACAGCATCTAGACAAGCCTGGAACAAAGTCCTTTGGAGTTAGGACACCAAAATTAAACTTTATGGTGACAACCATAGACACAAGGCCCATGACGAAAAGTACACCATCCCTACTGTGAAGCATGGAGGTGGGTCTCTGATGTTCTGGGGGTGTGTGAGCTACAGCAGCACAGGTAGCTTAGTGAAAATGGGAGGCAGGATGAATGCAGCATGTTACCAGAACTTGCATTCATCCATTCCGGAAGGTGCTCATGGGTTGCACTTGGATCTTCCAACATGACAATGATCAAAAACACTAGGCCAAGTCGACGCTTCAGTGACTACTAACAGAAAAAGGTGAAGGTGCTGGAGTCACAGGACCATATTAACAGCATCATAGGTCTCCTGGAAAAGTAGCGCACTAGTAAAACAGAAACATACATTGGCATTAGACACATCAGACAGCCCTGGCTGGAGTTGCCATCAGAGTCCCCTGACGTCAAAATCATACAGCCACTTTGGGAAAGATCTCAAATGCTCAATTCATGCAAGACAAGCCAAGAATTTACAGAACCTGGAGGTTTTTTTTTGCCACAAATAATGGGCAGCTCTACCATCTGAGAAAATCAAGGGCCTCCTCCACAACTATCACAAAAGACTGAATGGCATCATTGATGCTAAAGGGGGAAATACACAGTACTAAGAACTAAAGTGATGCAGTCTTTTGAATGGGGACCATCTCATTATTTATCACCATGTAGTACTAGGTAGGGTGTTGTACCGTGTTAGCCATTATGAATGTAGTGAGAAGTCAAGCAAAATGCCCCCTTTTATTGGCTAACTAAAAAGATTACAATATGCAAGGGCAACTCGGGCCCCTTATTGTAATCTTTTTAGTTAGCCAATAAAAGGTGCATTTTGCTTGACTTCTCACTACTATGTTTTGTTTGATACCATTGATCACAATATTCTTAGAAATCACCTTAGTCAGTGGGTGGGCCTCTCTGGCAGGGTCTTAAATTGGTTTGAATCCTACCTGGCAGGTAGAAAATTCTTTGTCAGTTGTGGTGATTATACCTCAAAGACCCCTGATACTCTATATGGTGTTCCACAAGGCTCTATCCTGGGTCCGCGGCTCTTTTTGATTTACTGTGACGATGCAGGTTCGGCTCCATGCTCCCATCTTCTGTTAGGGAGCCCTTGAACCCAACACCGTCGGTAATGTCACCGATGAGCTAGACAGTGAGGCAATAACAATTGAGCAAGGGGATGGTTTAACAAAGTGCTTTTATTAAAAGATATCAAAAACAGTGTCCACATCAAGTGCGGTGCAGTTGAAGTATTCATTAAATAAATAATCCTTAAAACGAAACGTGTGGAGGTTAAAATAAACAAAACAACAATCCTTTAAAACCAGGTTAAAACGTTCAACAGGATGCAGTCTTTAAAAACAAATGACAAGCCCGGTGCTTCTTCACTTACCCTGGCAGCTCCCCTGCGACTCCTGTCTGGGCTGCTCAACAGGAGAGACGCTCTCATTGCAGCTGACCTTCTACCTACTTCTGCTACTACTGTCAGTCGCCTTTCCGATCCTTGGCTCTGGTTGGCTCTCCCCCTGACAGTGACCTGGGAAATCCCTCCAACGGCCAAGGCTCTCACGTGGACAACGCCACGTTCCCAAGTCCTGACTCCCGCGGTAATCCGTGGAGAATCATCCACCTTCCAGTCACTCCCGTCCTTCATAAAACTCTGCGGGAGTGACAACAACTACTATGCCTGGGGTGTCGGCCTAACACCCAGGTTGCCTACTCAGCTGCTGCGAGCCTGTTCACGCTCGCTCACTCACTCACTCGCACCAGCGCACTCGCTCTCTCTCCCTTCCTTGTATGCTTCCTTCCTTCCGTAACCTCCATCTTTCTTTCATCCTTTCTTTCTTTTACTTCTTCCCCTAACCATTTCGGGCTTCTCTATATAGATAGATAGATAGATAGATAGATAGATAGATAGATAGATAGATAGATAGATAGATAGATAGATAGATAGATACTTTATTATGCAGAGAGGACATGGCAGCTGCAGCCCATTAGCCACAGGAACAAACACGGATGTGGGCAGTCTCTCACCTATGCACTTAGGTGAGAAACGCCCACACCGCAGATCGCCCTGTGGCTCGCTACAACCACCTCGCCCACCCCCACCCCCCCGCCCGCTAAGCCGGTGATTATTTATTTAAAAGCAAACTGGCCTTCGCTGAAAGAGCTGTGGACCCATAACACCACATTTACATGCAATCTCAAGGCATAACGTGAGCTACCACAGCTATGCTGATGACACGCAGCTGTATTTATCAATAGCACCTGATGACCCCGACTCTGTTGTTTCACTAACACAATGTCTTACTCGTGTTTCTGAGTGGATGAGTAGTAATTTTCTCAAGCTAAATAAAGAGAAAACTGCAATTTTAGTGATAGGCAATAATGGATATAATGAGATTATTAGAAATAAACTTGATACATTAGGATTAAAAGTCAGGGCGGAGGTAAAGAATTTAGGGGTAACTGTTGACTGTGACCTGAATTTTAAATGACATATTAATCAGATTAGTAGAACAGCATTTTTTCACTTAAGAAATATAGCAAAGGTTAGACGTCTTATAACATTGCAAGATGCTGAGAAATGAGTTCACGCTTTTGTTTTCAGTCGACTAGATTACTGTAACGCACTCTTCTCAGGACCACCCAAAAAAGACATCAATCGATTGCAACGAGTGCAGAATGCAGCTGCTAGAATCTTAACTAGGAAAAGAAAATCTGAGCACATCACTCCAGTCTTAGTGTCACTACACTGGTTACCTGTGTCATTCAGGATTGACTTTAAAATACTGCTTATGGTTTACAAAGCCTTAAATAATCTACTCCATCTTATATATCGGAATGTCTGACATCTTATATTCCAAATCGTAACTTTAGATCTTCAAACTAGGGGGCTTCGCCCCCTGCTCGCTTCGCTCGCCAACCCGAAATACATTTGAAAGAGATTATTGTCTGTCTTGGTAATTGTTACATATGTATCATGTTCACCGTTACGACATCTGTAGGTCTATGTAGTATATGTAAATGACAATTGCAGTTTGTTATGTTATGTAAGTATAGAATGTCTTTGAGTTTGCGCAGATCTATGTATGAGATATATTGGAGTGTAAAGGTGTAGATGACGTACATAGGATATCGTTATACACAACATTTGTAGTAAAGATGGCGTGTTGTCCTTGAATGAGTTTTCCTTGGTATGGAGTTATTATAATCTTAACATTAACGTCACATGAATGCCGAACTCTTGAGAAGGCTACATAAAGTTGTCCATGTCTAAATACAGGCTCAGAGAGGTAAAGGCCGACTCTATCCATGGTCTGTCCTTAGGATTTGTTGATTGTCATGGCAAAATAATAGCATGACTATTGTCCCGACTTTAAGGTTAAGACTGTGTTGTGGTAATCCGGCTGGGTAAATGGTGTTTCTCGTCTTGGAGCCGTGACCATGACTCCATTAGTTATATGTTGTTTACTGTTAGTAATATGGATAATTGCATGTACTGTTAAACTTATTTATTTCTGTTAGTTGAGCTCTTTTGTTTCTGAGCCGTGGCTCCTTCGCTTGTGGTGTTTAGGCGCATGCACCCTCCGTATTATCTCGGGTTTGACTATGCTGTGTTTTGTGGACGTTTGGGGACTCCGTCCTTTCTCTGGTTTGACTGTGGGGCGGGACGCCGAAGCCTCTTCTGTTTGTGTTTTCTGTGAGTACTTATAGTATTGTATTACTGTAATGTGATTCACATATGCTGTGGAGTCCGGATCCTTGGGGCATCTGTACTATCTCTTGTTTTTGCATGCGGTGCTTTCGAAGCGCGTTCCGTACTATGTCGGGTTTGACTATGCTGTGTAGTGTGGATGTTTAGGGTTCTGTACTCTCTTGAGAAGGCTACATAAAGTTGTCCATGTCTAAACTCTGTGTTGTTTGAGAACTGCGTTGTAGGCGCCTGCGTTCATTGTGTTTATCCAGGTTTGGAGCCGTGCCTGCTTTGCTTGCGGCATTTCAGATGCGCATTGTAGCCGCCTGCGTTCATTGATTCTATCCAGGCGGGCTCGTGGTTTACCATTCTCGGTTAGCCTGTGTTTTCTGAGTCCGGATCTGTGGGGTTTCTGTACTATCTCATGTTGTTGCTTGCAGTGTGTTAGAAGCGCGTGGACCATGCTGTGTAGTGTGGACGTTTAGTTCAGAAGCGTGTTGTAGGTGCCTGCGCCTTTCGTACTTTCCCGCGCCTTCCGTACTATCTGTGTGGACCTTTGGGGCCTCCGTAGCCTCTTCCGTTTGACTCTGGGGTGCAGCACAGAATCCTCTTTTTTGTGTGGCTGTGTTGTTAGTCGTTAGCTATGGGCGCGTTGTTGCTTCATTTCTTATTTACGCGAGTTGAGCTCTTTCGTTTTTGAGCCGTGACTCCTTCATACGCGGTGGATCAGACGTCGCTTGCGGTTTATGAGACGCACGCTGTAGGCGCCTGCGCACTATGTCTCCTGCGTCCATCGCCGTGTACCTGCGTCTGTGTCTTCCGGTTTACCATTCTCGGTTAGCAATATGGATGAGGGTCTGCTTAGAATTCCAAGAGCTAAACTTAAAAGAAGTGGAGAGGCGGGTGGCCTTCTGCTGTTATGCACCTAAAATCTGGAATAGCCTGCCAATAGGCATTTGCCAGGCTGATACAGTGGAGCACTTTAACAAACTGCTAAAAACACATTACTTTAACAAGGCTTTCTCATAACTTCATTTTAATTTAATCCTAATGCACTGCATATTCAATTAATTATCATTACTATTCATGGTGGCTCCAAAATCCATACTAAACCCTACTTTCCCTTCTGTTCTTTTTCCGTTTTTTTTGTGGTGGCAACCTGCACCCCCACCACCCGATCAAAACACCGTGATGTCCCTACATTGATGGATTAAAGACCAGAAGTCCACATGACCGACATCATCAAGTCCTTCAACGAAAACCCTGAATACAATGAGGACTGATCATTTATGTTAGGGAAGGGGGCTGGGTGGTCTCATGGCCTGGAACCCCTGCAGATTTTATTTTTTCTCCAGTCATCTGAAGTTTTTTTTGTTTTTTCTGTCCTCCCTGGCCATCGGACTTTACTTTTATTCTATGTTAATTAGTGTTCTCTTATTTTAATTCTTATTTTGTCTTTTTTCTCTTACTTCATCATGGAAAGCACTTTGAGCTACATTATTTGTATGAAAATGTGCTATAGAAATAAATGCTGTTGTTGTTTAATGGTTGAGCTGCTCTGTGATGCCTTATGAGTTTAAACTGGATTCCATTAAAAGTAAATGAGAAGAGTTTTGCCTGATCAGTCATCTTTTCTTTAAAGTATCATACACACCTTACAAATTCTGCCAGAGTATGCCAACTTAGAAGCACAACTGTTAAGCCATAGGGATGTGCTAGGAGGTGAACTCGGTAGAATAGAATTCCTTTATTTGCTCTTTTACCTTAGCAGATGTGTTATATCAGAAAAATTAAAGCATGCGCACCGTAGAGGAGGCCTTTTCTACTTATCTCACATAACCATCGATCACAGACAAATATCTTGGCCAGGGTTCTGCATATTTTAATGCCCTTGACATTACCTACAAATTTCCAGTTACATTAAAAAAAAAAAATCACCAAAATGAAAGTGGGCCCACGATTAAAATGTAGCCAATTAGCACTCATTTGGATACTCGTGTGTTGTAACCCTGCCACTCAACCCAGATAGCACTCCTCTGTTAAAAAAAAAAAAAGTTATTAAAAATTTAATTTTATCTATTCCTGTTTTTGTTTTGTAAATAAATGAATGCAAAAAAAGGATCAAGTTTTTGTTTTAACACTGTAAATAAACGATTACGTTTTTCTCTTACCTGTGGTGGGGTTATAACACACGAGTACCCGCATTTGTTCCCGGGAATAAAATGCAACAAATCCTGCCCTCTATTTGTCAGGCACTGTCCACATCACTGCTTAAATGTGAATGTTGTCACTGAAAACAACGGCAAGTGAGTCGTAGTAATTCACGCTTGGAACCCTGGGGTTGCCGGTTCAAATCCTGCAGCTGACACTGTGACACTGCGTGACCGTAAGTATGTCACCTAACCTGCCTGTACTCCAACTTGACAAAACAAATGTAGTCAATGGTATCTCTTATATAAAGGCGTTAATAAGCAAAAAAATGTAAACGATTTGGAGTTCAAACACTCGTAAAACGCTCCCAAGTTTGAGACCAATTAGGGTCCTGTCCGCATGTCCCCACCTTATTTCCTCCGGAGCTTTGTTTGTGTTGCAAATGCCACATCGGAGAAAGTTCTTATGGAACTTAGGAGTCTCGGATCTGTGAGAACTTCCCCGCACACTAAACTCAACGGTATGACGGGCGAGCGGTTTACAATGCAGCCGACATGAACGTAAACGGGAGGGTGGAAGTGGGTGGTCCGGCCGTTCATTCCTGATACCTCGGGACTCGCGCAGACTGCTGTCAACTTCACTTTCTCGTTTTGATTGTCCTTCCCTTGTTTTTCCTTTTTATTTTCCTCTTGTCGGAGACACCGCTCTCGTTTTTCTATATCCTCCCCCACGACATTCCTGTTATCATCCCGTTTCTATTTTCCTATCATCGCCACTTCCACTCGATGCCCGCGTTGCTTACCGACAATCCTCCGCTTCACCTCTCTTTCTCTTTTGTCTTCTTTTCTTCTGTTCGCTTTTACCTCAATCCCGCCGGCGGACTCGACCAAAGAGATACAAATCACGTCATCAGCGAGCGACTCGAAGGAAAGCTGCTAGATAAGTTAGGAAAACCCTGCCACCTACTGGACGGAGGGAGGATTTGTGTAGTCCTTCTATTCATGCATTCTCTGTTCATAATTATAGAAGTTGAAAATTACAAATACAATGATAAGAAATAACAACCAAATAGTGAAAATGACAACTTAAGTTAGACTGAGGACACATAGACAATATGCATATGATAAAAATAAATTTTAAATAAATGGATTATTAAGAATGATTTTAAGTAAGGACTATATTTTAGGATCCTTTACTCTTCATTTTACAGATATAAAGTGGGATTCCAATTCACGAGAGAACAATCTAAAGTTAGGCTTTGAGTTTAAGGCTCTTACTTTATGATTGTGATCTTTACCCAAAAGACAAAGTCATTTTAAAGTGTGTTCAAAAACAACCTCACCTCCTTGTGTATCCAAAACAAAAATCATACTTTCAGAAATCAGTACAAGTTTATAAAAGTATACGAACAAAAAACCAGCAGCCTCTGACCAAAACACTCTGGAATGGGCACCACTATAAAATAAATGATTTATGGTTTCATCTTCTTATTTGAAAAATGAATACAACAACAATAATAATAATAATAATAATAATAATAATAATAATAATAATAATAATAATAATAATAGTCCTGGGTGGGTTGGCACCCTGCCCAGGATTGGTTCCTGCCTTGTGCCCTGTGTTGGCTGGGATTGGCTCCAGCAGACCCCCGTGACCCTGTGTTCGGATTCAGCGGGTTGGAAAATGGATGGATGGATAATAATAATAATAATTATTACTTTGAACAAGTATCACATTTTACCCCAGCTTAACTTAAACAAGGATACACTGCCATCTTGGTTCAAATGGGTCAACTCAAAATAGCTAGAACTTTATTTTATAAAAGACCATTACAGCCCTTGTGAAGAAGACTCCGGCATCCGATGCTAATTTCTTGACATTGAAACCCATGATGTCAACGCGTGTACTTGTAACACAGAAAACACATCAAAACTCCCTGTAAGTGCAGCGCTTCAGGTGTCCAGCCAAGATCCGGAGACGTCTATCAGCAGGCGCAGCTACCCCATAATTTTATATTCAGTCCTGTAAGACACAGGGATCCAGTGGAGGCGAAGCAGGATGGCTGTGATGTGCTCACTGTTGCTGAGTATTGAATCAACTGGAGTTGTGGTAGAAGATTAGAAGGGGCACCTGCCAGTAGCAAGTTAGATAGATAGATAGATAGATAGATAGATAGATAGATAGATAGATAGATAGATAGATAGATAGATAGATAGATAGATAGATAGATAGATAGATAGATAGATAGATAGATAGATAGATAGATAGATAGATAGATAGATAGATGAAAGGCACTATATAACAGATAGATAGATAGATAGATAGATAGATAGATAGATAGATAGATAGATAGATAGATAGATAGATAGATAGATAGATAGATAGATAGATAGATAGATAGATAGATAGATAGATAGATAGATAGATAGATAGATAGATAGATACTTTATTAATCCCCAAGGGGAAATTCACATACTCCAGCAGCAGCATACTGATAAATATAATATTAAATTAAAGAGTGATAACAATGCAGGTATACAGACAGACAATAACTTTGAATAATGTTAACGTTTACCCCCCCGGGTGGAATTGAAGAGTCACATAGTGTGGTGGAGGAACGATCTCCTCAGTCTGTCAGTGGAGCAGGACGGTGACAGCAGTCTGTCGCTGAAGCTGCTCCTCTGTCTGGAGATGATCCTGTTTAGTGGATGCAGTGGATTCTCCATGATGGACAGGAGTCTGCTGAGCGCCCGTCACTCTGCCACGAATGTTAAACTGTCCAGCTCCGTGCTTACAATAGAGCCTGCCTTCCTCACCAGTTTGTCCAGGCGTGAGACGTCCCTCTTCTTTATGCTGCCTCCCCAGCACACCACTGCGTAGAAGAGGGCGCTCGCCACAACCGTCTGATAGAACATCAGCACCATCTTATTGCAGATGTTGAATGACGTCAGCCTTCTAAAGAAGTATAGTCGGCTCTGTCCTCTCTTGCACAGATCATCAGTATTGGCAGTCCAGTTCAGTTTATCATCCAGCTGCACTCCCAGGTATTTATAGGTCTGCACCCTCTGCACACAGTCACCTCTGATGATCACGGGGTCCATGATGGGTCTGGGCCTCCTAAAATCCACCACCAGCTCCTTGGCTTTGCTGGTGTTCAGTTGTAGGTGGTTTGAGTCGCTCCATTTAACAATGTCCTTGATTAGGTTCCTATACTCATCCTCCTGCCCACTCCTGATGCAGCCCACGATAGCAGTGTCGTCAGAGAACTTTTGCACATGGCAGGACTCTGAGTTGTATTTGAAGTCTGATGTATATAGGCTGAACAGGACCAGAGAAAGTACAGTCCCCTGTGGCGCTCCTGTGCTGCTGACCACAATGTCAGACGTGCAGTTCCCGAGACGCACATACTGAGGTCTGTCTTTAAGATAGTCCACGATCCATGCCACCAGGTATGAATCTACTCCCATCTCTATCAGCTTGTCCCTGAGGAGCAGAGGTTGGATGGTGTTGAAGGCACTAGAGAAGTCCAGAAACATAATTCTTACAGCACCACTGCCTCTGTCAGAGTGGGAGAGGGATCGGTGTAGCATGTAGATGATGGCATCCTCCATTCCCACCTTCTCCTGGTATGCAAACTGCAGAGGGTCGAGGGCGTGGCGGACCTGTGGCCTCAGGTGGTGAAGCAGCAGCCGCTTCCATGGTCTTCATCACATGTGACATCAGGGCGACAGGATTAATTACAATAATCAATGCGGGATGAGATAAAAGCAGGGACAAGTGTTTCAGCATTAATAAAGGAGATGAATGAGCGAACACGGGATAGGTTATGGAGGTGGAAGTAGGAACGTTTCTTAATGTGGTTTATGTGGGCGGAATTAGAAAGGGAGGAATCAAAAATGACACCTTGAATTAGAAGAAGGTCCGATGAGATCACCGTGAAGAGTGACCGAGGAGGAGCTCATTGTTTTAGGTTATGCTTTAGTGCCAATTTGCAGGAGTTCAGTATTATTGCAATTTAATTGTATAAAGACTTTCACTCCATCCAAGCTTTAATTTTTCACTGAGGCAAGCTGAGAGAGGAGAAAGCTCTGATGTAGTTTTGCTTTTTGCTTTGAAATAGAACTGAATATCATCTGCTTAAAAGTGACAAACCAGTCCATAGCTACGCATGATATGGCCAAGGGGAGGCATAAAGATACAGAAGAGCAGAGGGCTGAGCCCTGAGGAGCTCCTTGTGTGACTGGCACTGAGCTGGACCTGATGTGGCCAAGACTAACAAACTCTGTCAGTCAGTGAGGACTTAAACCACTGGAGGGCAGTGCCAGAGACACCCAGGATGCCCTCCATCTTTCTGTATAGAAGAATGTCACGTCTGACCTGAGTGTCGAATGCAGCTCTGAGGTCTAACAGAATTAAAATGTTGGCTTGTCCAGCATTCCAGCGTCCTGAACCGCATCGTTGGACTTGGTAATCCAATACTGGTGGTGCGGTGAAGGAGATCAATCACATTCTCGTGGGCAGATGCTGGAGGCTCTTGAAAAACTGCAGGGTCTACAGAAGTGCCCAGTTTGTGAATTCTGACCATAGACTTGTTGTTGCTACTTTTAGGATCCAACTTAGGTCCAGTAGGTTACCACCCTGCGGTGGGCTGGCACCCTGCCCGGGATTGGTTCCTGCCTTGTGCCCTGTGTTGGCTGGGATTGGCTCCAGCAGACCCCCGTGACCCTGTGTTCGGATTCAGCGGGTTGGAAAATGGATGGATGGAGGTTACCACCTACTAGGAAAATGAGCCAGGACTTGGCCAGACTCCAAGACCAGGCTGTTTGTAATGAGTTTGCACGCAGTTTGTGTGAGGAACTTTCGGATTTGGGTATGACTGTTGATCCTAATTTGATGTGAATGACCTTCCATGACAAGACCCTGAAGGTTGCTGAGGGTTGTGTTGGTGTTACCGGTGTTCCTAGAAGGAGGTGTTTCATCTTTCAGGGCACCCTGGATATCATTGAGAGGAGTCGCAGCGCACGGTTCAATGGCAACTCTGGTCTGTACTGGGATCTGAGAGGGATGGCTGCAAGGGATCTGAGGGCAGATAAGGAGGTGTTTGTTAGAAGAATCTGTGAGCAAGTGACACACCATCTGTGGTCTAGTGACCCACATCCCACTTACAGAGGAATCAAAGCATTACGCACATCGGAATCTGTTCCTCAGAGAGTCGCAGTCAGGAAAGCTGATGGAACGGTCCTTACGGATAACAATGCAGTTGTGACCCGCTGGGCTGGTTACTTTGAGCAGTTGTTCAAAGCTGATCCTCCGGCTAGAATGTTGGATATCTCTGGGTCCACGGTTCTTGAGGCCAATCCTCCAATTAGCTGTGAACCCCCCCAGTCTCACTGAGATTGCACAGGTGCTGAACCAGCAGAGGGGGGGAAAGGCTGCAGGGATCTGTGGTATCCGAGGTTAACTTCTCCAAGCTGGTGGTAAGGCTGTCCTCCTGGCATTGCAAGCAATCTTTGCTTCCATTTGGGAGACTGGCATCATCCCAACTGACTGGTTACTGGGACTTGTCATCCCTATCTGGAAAGGGAAGGGTGACTGCCAGGATTGCAGCAACTACAGGGTGTTAACACTGCTCTTGGTGCTGGGTAAGGTCCTCGCTAGGGTAATCCTCAATATGATCTGTGATCACTTGCTCACCTACCAGTGACCAGAACAGTCTGGTTTAACGCCTAAGAAGTCTACCATTGACCGCATCCTGGCACTGAGGGTTCTCATGGAGCGCAAACGCGAATATCAGCAGAGTTTCTTTGCAGCCTTTATCGATTTTCCATAAAGCGTTTGACTCAGTTGATCGAGCTGACCTGTGGGACATCCTGAGGGTTCGCGGGATCCCCTCGAGGTTGCTGGATATCATAGCCACTGGTACTATGAGTGCTGTGCAGAGTGGAGGCAGGACCTCTGTGTTTTTCCTAGTTCATTCTGGAGTTCGCCAGGGATGTGTTTTTGATCCTACTCTGTTCAATACTTGTATGGACTGGGTGTTGGGCAAGGTTGTGGGGTCCAGCAGCTGTGGAGCATCTGTTGGTGAAGAAATATTCATGGATCTTGACTTTGCTGACGACGCTGTGATCTTCGCTCTGATCAGGGCACTCGAGAGACTGAGTGAGGAGTCTGAGGGTCTGGGCTTGTGAATGTCCTGGATAAAAGCAAACATCCAGGCCTTCAAAGACCTCCTGGGCACGGCCATCAACAGTGTGTCTGTTTGCGGACAGAGTGTCAACCTTGTTGAGAGGTTTACTTACCTGGGCAGTGACGTTTATGTCTCTGGTGACTCTTCCTATGAAGTCAGTAAACGGATTGGGAGAGCATGGGGGGGTCATGAGGTCACTGGAAAGGGGCGTGTGGTGCTCCTGAGATCTCTACAAAAGGACGATGGTCCAAGTCTTTAGAGTTCTGGTGCTTCCTGTCTTGCTATATGGTTTTGAGACATGGACGCTATCCAGTGACTTGAGGTGAAGACTGGACTCCTCTGGTGCTGTGTCTCTCCGGAAAATTGTTGGGTACCGTTGGTTTGACTTTGTGTTGCTCATGGAGTCCTGAATGAGGCACATGACCTGCATTGTGCGGGAGCGTCAGTTACAGCACTACGGCCATGTGGCGCGTTTCCCCAAGGGTGATCCAGCTCGTAATATTCTCATTGTTGGGGACCCGAGTAGCTGGACCAGGCCAAGGGGTCGCCCACGTAACACCTGGCTGAGGCACATAGGGGGTCATTTTCAGACTGGACCGTGTGTCTGCCTGGGGGGTTGCAAACCGGGATCCCGAGTTGTTTTGTCGTGTAGTGGGTGCGGCAATGCACTGTACCAGTGCATGCTCCCCAACTTGACTTTGTTTTATGAGGAGAGTGGGAGTGATATGAAGATACCTGTGTCCCATCTGATTTGGCGCAGCCGCACTAAGGTGTGAAAATAACAGATCTCCACGTGTTCGTGCATCTTTTTGCACCATTTCGCTTTGAATTTAACACATGGCTGCGGCAGATAGAGGGTCTTTTCCGGAGGGTGGGACTGGACTGCGTGTCTGCCTGGGGGGTTACAAACCAGGATCCCGAGTTGTTTCGTTGTGTAGTGGGCTCCCCAATTTGACTTGACTTGTCCAGAGTCTGCTGCCATAAACAAATTATTGGTGACCTGAAGCAGAGCAGTTTCAGAGTTGTGCGGTGCCCTGAAACCAGACTGAAAGGGTCCCATCAGTTTATATTGGAGGTAAAGTAATTGGAGATTTGGGAGGCTACAACATGTTCAAGAACGTCTGATAAAAAAGGAAAGTGAGGAACAGGCTGAAAATTGTTAAGATTGTCAGCATTAAGACCATGGGGTTACAGAAGTGACACATCATGACAAAATGTACTTAGACATTTGTTACAAGGGTAATACGAGTGCAGAATTTTAAAATGAATTTCCTTAACTGTATTGGGGACAAGAAATTTCTGAGAGACAATCCCCGTATTCCCTAAGTATAATTTGGGATATAAAACTTTCTATTTAACATAAACTCTTGAAACACTTTGATCTGAGATTAAAGCTCTTCTGATAACATAATTGCTACATTTCTTGTCCATGATAGCAATAACATTGATTAAAAGTCACGGAGTGTAATCAGACAACATGTCGTAACTCAAGTGGGCTTTAAGTGACACTCAAGCTGGCAGGAATGCTCTTTGTCACCTTCATGTCGAAACTTCATGTTTATCTTATTTAAAGAGCTTCTTTAAAAAAAAAATTCCCCACAGGGTCAAAGAAATTTCTATCTATCTATCTATGGAAGGACTGAGAGAAGGACTACGTCTACTCCGGACCACGAGAGGGCAGCAGCCCTGGTTTGTATGGTCGCCACAGGAATAGAGCATGGAAGCTCAACCCTATAGGGGCCCGTGGTCACCGCCAGGGAGCACCCAGACGCCTTAGAAGCCCTGGACATCAGCACCCGCAGGTGCTGGCGGAAGAAAAACCAGGGACACCTGGAGTGCTTCTGGATGCTCATGCGGCACTTCCTCCACACCAGGAAGTGCCACAGCAAGCTTGTCAGGAGGCACCTGGAGCACGTCCAGGTGGACTTAAAAGGGGCCGCCTCCCTCCATTCGTCAGCTGGAGTCGGGTGGAAGACGATGAAGCTCGGAAGAGAATAGTGGAGGCGGTGAAGGAAGGCCAGAGAGTGAAGAGGGCCCGGGACTGAGGGTGTGTGGTGCAGGGGCACCAGGTTGTGTGCACTCGTGTTAATATGAATAATAAATGTTGTGGTGTTGAAACCATCGGTGTCTGCCTGTCTGTGTTGAGGCTGATCTCCACACTATCTATCTATCTATCTATCTATCTATCTATCTATCTATCTATCTATCTATCTATCTATCTATCTATCTATCTATCTATTGCGCCTTTCACATCTCTCTATTCATCCATTATTTTGCACCTTTCATATCTTTCTCTCACCATTATATAGTGCCATTCACATCTATCTATCTATCTATCTATCTATCTATCTATCTATCTATCTATCTATCTATCTATCTATCTATCTATCGCACCTTTCACATCTCTCTATCCATCCATTATTTTGCACCTTTCATATCTTTCTCTCACCATTATATAGTGCCATTCACATCTATCTATCTATCTATCTATCTATCTATCTATCTATCTATCTATCTATCTATCTATCTATCTATCTATCTATCTATCTATCTATAGCGCCTTTCACATCTCTCTATTCATCCATTATATTGCACCTTTCATATCTTGCTGTCTCACCATTATATAGTGCCATTCACATCTATCTATCTATCTATTGCACCTTTCACATCTCTCTATCCATCCATTATTTTGCATCTTTCATATCTTTCTGTCTCACCATTATATAGTGCCATTCACATCTATCTATCTGTCTGTCTATCTGTCTGTCTGTATGTCTGTCTATTTATCTATAGCGCCTTTCACATCTCTCTATTCATCCATTATATTGCACCTTTCATATCTTTCTGTCTCACCATTATATAGTGCCATTCACATCTATCTCTCTATCTGTCTATCACACCTTTTACATTTCTCTATCCATCCATTATTTTGCACCTTTCGTATATTTCCGTTCATCCATTAAATAGCACCTTTCATATATATCTACCTATCTATCATATAGCATCTTTCATTTCTCTCTGTCTTTCCATTATATAGCACCATTCACATCTATCTATCTATCTATCTATCTATCTATCTATCTATCTATCTATCTATCTATCTATCTATCTATTGCGCCTTTCACATCTCTCTATTCATCCATTATTTTGCACCTTTCATATCTTTCTCTCACCATTATATAGTGCCATTCACATCTATCTATCTATCTATCTATCTATCTATCTATCTATCTATCTATCTATCTATCTATCTATCTATCTATCTATCTATCGCACCTTTCACATCTCTCTATCCATCCATTATTTTGCACCTTTCATATCTTTCTCTCACCATTATATAGTGCCATTCACATCTATCTATCTATCTATCTATCTATCTATCTATCTATCTATCTATCTATCTATCTATCTATCTATCTATAGCGCCTTTCACATCTCTCTATTCATCCATTATATTGCACCTTTCATATCTTGCTGTCTCACCATTATATAGTGCCATTCACATCTATCTATCTATCTATTGCACCTTTCACATCTCTCTATCCATCCATTATTTTGCATCTTTCATATCTTTCTGTCTCACCATTATATAGTGCCATTCACATCTATCTATCTGTCTGTCTATCTGTCTGTCTGTATGTCTGTCTATTTATCTATAGCGCCTTTCACATCTCTCTATTCATCCATTATATTGCACCTTTCATATCTTTCTGTCTCACCATTATATAGTGCCATTCACATCTATCTCTCTATCTGTCTATCACACCTTTTACATTTCTCTATCCATCCATTATTTTGCACCTTTCGTATATTTCCGTTCATCCATTAAATAGCACCTTTCATATATATCTACCTATCTATCATATAGCATCTTTCATTTCTCTCTGTCTTTCCATTATATAGCACCATTCACATCTATCTATCTATCTATCTATCTATCTATCTATCTATCTATCTATCTATCTATCTATCTATCTATCTATCTATCTATCTATCTATCTATCTATCTATCTATCTATCTATCTATCTATCTGTCCGTCTGTCTATCATGTGGCAGATCTCTGTTTGTGCTCATGTGGTTCTGTGTCTTCGCTGAAGGCCTCTCCATGGAGTGAGTGCTGCCCTGTACCATCCTCGTGGTCCTCATGTCTTTGCAACCTCTGAACATTTTGAAACACATGAGTGTCAAGGGAATTATTTCCTACTGAAAGAAGAAGAAAGACCACAGCATATGGCTTTTGAGCCATTATCAATTCCCAGTAAATGATCAGCCAGCTTTTTTCTCCTAGTCTTTCTCACATCTGATGGACACTTCTTCACAGAAGGAATCATCCCAGACATTGCAAGCTGAACTAAAGACAAACCAGGCAGGATCGGGCGAGGACTTAGTAAAAGCGCATCTCACAGTTTCATGCAACTTTAAATGTGCCCCTAATGTAAGTACCTGGCTTACAAAGACCTTTGAAGTCACACAACTGACAATAACTTGTGACATTGTCTTCAAACTGAGCAGTGCTTGAATGTGATCTTGAAAGGTGGGACTTCAATGCCCCAAGGGTTTTGTAGGAGCAAATGCAATCTGTTTAAAGTTAGGGAAATGGCCACCATCTACCTTGATAGTGTCAGAGTCTGTAGTGTGTTAACATGGCCTCTCTTGTGGGATTTGTGGAAGAACTTTACAGGCTGGGCTGGGCAAACAACTGGGTGCCTCTTATATGCAATAAACACAGGCAGGAGAAAAGCATCAATCGGACTTCTTTATTATCCTTATAGGAGCACGAGCATCTTATTAGCAAGTGTTACAAAGGAGGGGAGCCTATCGGGCTCTATTTATACACTTCATTTATAAGATCACAATTCCAAGGAATTCATTAGATAATCAGAAAAATCTTTTAACATGATTGGTTAAATCCAGTTGCTAATGAGACATGTTGAAACATCAATACCATAGATAACCACGATTAACCCGGTGCACCAGGCAGATTGACAGTCCTGTTAGCTTATAGGAGTACCTGACTTTTTATGTGTTCGAGAAGCATGCATGTGCATGGGATGCATGGGAAGCATTCGCAACACTTTGCGTGACCAGGGGCCTCATGTATAAATGGTGCGTACGCACAAAAGCGTTGCGTTCACCCATTTCCACGCACACTTTGAGGGGTATAAAAACTAAACTTGGTGTAAAGCAGCATTTCTCAGCCTTTTAAGTATTTGCGACCCGAGTTTTCATAACAGTTTGTATCGCACCCCCTTGTTCTTTTTTAATGAATGATATATCATAGATGCATATTTTATTATACCTACTTAACTTTTATCGACATTTATCTAACTCTATATTTATTTTTCTAGTATCAGAATGTAGTTTAAGTTAATTTGTTTTGGTTTCAATAGATGTATTTTTCATATTTTCGATTCTTGTTTTCTTTTTTTCCACATCTTCGTGCCCCCCTTTTTGTTACTTCGCGCCCCCCTTGGGGGGCCCGCCCCACAGATTGAGAACCACTGGTGTAAAACCACGCACGTTTTCACGGCAGCCTTAGGTATGCACGTTTTTGCTCGGTTTTGCAAACTGGCGGCACCCAGCGTCTAAGCAGTGGTACTGTTTCTGTGCGGTCTCCCTTTTTTCAGATTCGAGGGATTCATCAAATACACTGAAATTAATTGCATATTATTTACAAATTTAATTAAATTGATTGCAATCACTCTCTCAATATAATGTTGCACAGAATGTCCAAACTATTCCAACTATGGTAGCTGCTTTAGAAGACATCGCAAATGGAAGAATTAGAAGAAAGCGTGTGCTTATAAATGACGATTTCGATTTCCCACAGCTATGTATCCTCTTAGCGCTGCGTGCTGAACTGGTGCCGTCTTTACAAATGCAGACTTTGAGGAATTGTCCTCCACCTGCTCCTTTGCAAGTTCTGTCCACTCTCGGGTTTTTAACCTCATGAACTGGCTGACCGATCAGGTATTTCACTATCATCACCGAGTCGCTCCATGCCAGCTGTATAGGATCGTAATATCCACTTGTTGTCCAGTTAGATAAGATTTCCTTACACTGTGCACCAGTGCAAAAATGGCTGCTGCCACATCATCCAGGTGGGTGCTGCACATGAGTGATGGTTGAAATGGCTCCCCTCTCACTCAGGCGCTTTGAGAAGTGAGAAAAGCACCATATCAATATAAAGAATTATTATTATTAAAGTATTTGTAGTATGTATAAACTGTAACCTTACCACAAATACTGGTTTAACCATTAAAAAGGCAGTAATTTGCACGTACAGTCAATGCTCTTGGAAATCAAAGGTGAAAAGTTGCAAATATGTGTAGTAAAGAAAATACAAACGATAAAAACACAAGGTTTTCATACCAAGTTAAAGTTAGCTTGACATTTGGACTTTGAGGCTTCATATCTCCAAAACGAAAATAGCAAAGTCATTACAACCAACTATGGAAAATAGTTTCCCACAGTGTGTTTACAAGCATTCCTTTTTTTCCAGAAATGTCCCTCTTTTTTTTATGAAAATCAAAAATAGTTCTCAAACACAATTAGGGTTGCCAGACGTCTCTTATAAACGGGACATGTCCCATATTTTGTCCCCTGTCCCATACTGACTTTTCAGGGACACCCAAATTTCCCGTATTTAGTTCATTTTCAAAATTCGCTAATAAAAATATATTTTTACTACCTTCTTATGGTACTTAGTTGTAACTTTATAAGTAATTATACTTTCTTTTCTCGGATTCTCTTGATGAAAATCACCCAAATGTAACGAGGTGTTTGCTGCCAGTTTGCAACTTGTTCAGTTGCTGTGGTTGGCTGAGGACGGCGACACTCTTACTGGTTTGCTCTCCAGCCGCGCTGCTGTGAAGTTCTGGATCAGCATTGCAACACAGAGTCTCAACAAAGGGTGTTGTTACTACTTGACACGGACCACTTTTTTTCTAACTGCCTGTATTAAATAACAATAATATTTCTCTATTGTCTGTCAGTCAGTCATTGTCCAACACGCTATATCTTAACACAGGGTCACGGGGGTCTGCTGGAGCCAATCCCAGCCAGCACAGGGCACAAGGCAGGAATAAATCCCGGGCAAGGCGCCAGCCCACCGCAGTCTGTTGTCTGTATTAAATAAATATTTTCAAATTATTTCACTTTTACAGAATTGGTTTTAGCTTGTATTAAATAATTTTCAAATGATTTTCCTTTTTTTTCCCTCATAACCCATTCAAATCCTTGCTTTATGTTTTTAACGTATGTCTCTACTTTTTATTGGTCTGGGTGTGTAGGGGGCATGTATAGGGTGGTCCAGATCTAGTTATGCCATTTTCATTACGCTATAACTTATCAAGTTTATTACATAGAGAATTCACAGCACCTGAACTGCACTTAGAGATTTCTTTTAAAATTCTTTTTGTTACCGATAGATGGCAGCACCTGCCCAGCATTCCAAAATGGCGGGGAGACGGTTGTCAGTCGAATAGTTACATACAGTAATCCCTCCTCCATCGCGGGGGTTGCGTTCCAGAGCCACCCGCGAAATAAGAAAATCCGCGAAGTAGAAACCATATGTTTATATGGTTATTTTTATATTGTCATGCTTGGGTCACAGATTTGCGCAGAAACACAGGAGGTTGTAGAGAGACAGGAACGTTATTCAAACACTGCAAACAAACATTTGTCTCTTTTCAAAAGTTTAAACTGTGCTCAATGACAAGACAGAGATGACAGTTCAGTCTCACAATTAAAAGAATGCAAACATATCTTCCTCTTCAAAGGAGCAAAAAAATCAATAGGGCTGTTTGGCTTGTAAGTATGCGAAGCACCGCGGCACAAAGCTGTTGAAGGCGGCAGCTCACACCCCCTCCGTCAGGAGCAGAGAGAGAGTGAGAGTGAGAGAGAGAGAGACAGATAAAAAAAATCAATACGTGCCCTTTGAGCTTTTAAGTATGCGAAGCACCGTGCAGCATAGTTAAAAGCTGCACACAGAATGTAGCAACGTGAAGATAATCTTTCAGCATTTTCAGACGAGCGTCCGTATCGTCTAGGTGTGCGAACAGCCCCCCTGCTCACACCCCCTACGTCAGGATCACAGATAGTCAGCGCAAGAGAGAGAGAAAGAAAAGTAAGTTGGGTAGCTTCTCAGCCATCTGCCAATAGCGTCCCTTGTATGAAATCAACTGGGCAAACCAACTGAGGAAGCATGTACCAGAAATTAAAAGACCCATTGTCCGCAGAAACCCGCGAAGCAGCGAAAAATCCGCGATATATATTTAAATATGCTTACATATAAAATCCGCGATGGAGTGAAGCCGCGAAAGGCGAAGCGCGATATAGCAAGGGATTACTGTAATTAGATCTGAACCACCCTGTATAAGTGTGTATATATATATATATAGTAATAGTAGGGTGTTGTACCGTGTTAGCCGTTTTGAATGTAGCGAAAAGTCAAGCAAAATAACACCTTTTATTGGATAACTAAAAAGATTGCAATATGCAAGCTTTCGAGGCAACTCAGGCGTCTTCTTCGGGCAAGATGTAATCTGAAGAAAGGGCCTGAGTTGCCTCGAAAGCTTGCATATTGCAATCTTTTTAGTTAGCCAATAACAGGGGTCATTTTGCTTGACTTTTCACTATATATAGTAATATAGAGAGAAATTTTAAGAGTGTCCCGCATTTCTAATTTTCTAATCCGAGAACCCTAAACGCAATAAAAGTCCGAAAATGGTCCAAAAATGGCAGTAAAATATACATAAAATCGGCACCAATATTCAGAGCAGTACTTGCGATTTTTGTGACAGCCTTTACATTTCTTACTGATTTTTTTTTTACAGTCTTTAAAATAACGCATGACTTACACCAACGTAAAGTGGTAAAGGATATAAAGGATAAAACAGACACACATCAAAAACTGGGTTTTTTTTTGGGAAGACCAGTTCCTAAAATGCATTTCACAACTCATATTTTGTATTTTTCTTCAATCGAAGACCAAACATGTTACGGTCATGTTATCATTGGAGGCTTTTATTTTGAAATGCATACCTACCGTTTGAGAAGTGACGCACTACCGCCAGGCTACAGAAATCCGGGAGTCTGTCTAAAGGTCGTCTTTGATTGAACAAAAAGGCAAAATAGAAGTCGTAAAATGCACATTAGGGTTTCACCTTCAAAACAATCAATATTGGGTTGCTGTCTGTTTTAGCTTTTGACTTTACATTGGTATGCGTTATTTTAAAAATTATTTTTAAAAAATCAATAAAAAATGTAAAGGCTGTCACAAAATTCGCAAGTACTATTCTGTATATTGGTGCTGATTTTATGTGTATTTTGCGCTCATCTTTCACAGACTTTTATTGCGTTTTGAGAACTTTTTTTGATTTTCGCAAAAGAATAGGGGCATTTCTGGAAAAAGTAGTGCTTCTAAACAAGTTTTGGGAAAATGTTTTTTTTTCCACAGTTGGTTTAATGACATTGCTCTTTTTGTTTCGGGGATATGAAGCCTCAAAGTCCGAATGTCAAACCAACGACGGATGTCAAACTGACTTTACTTTAATATCTAAACAGTAAACCCCCGATTCTCTAAAGAATCGCAAATCCAAGAATGGCAATTACTTTCTGTTCCCTCCAAACTTTGTAGGGATGTAAGATCATGGAGGGTGGGAGCGTCCTGGGAAAGTTTTCATTTAATGAATTAAATATATTTGTAGTAAAGCTGTTTCTCTTTGGAGCCATGACTCGTTTGGTTCTGGTGTTTGAGAAGCGCGTTGTAGGCGCCTTCGTTCATTGTTTTTATCCATGCAGTCTCGTGTTTGTTTTTCTATGGGTGTGTTGTTAGCTAGAAGTCGTTTGCTGTTAGGAATCAGAATTGAACCCCTGACCGCAGGCACTGTGGAGTAGCTGACCGCTGGCACTGTCAGTAGTCACCACTACCTCATGTTTAAATACATACACGTATATAGATAGACGCCGCATTCACTGTGTTTCCCAGTAGACACGATACGTCAGCCTTATTGCGAGTGGCAAAAGTGCCACTTAAACTAATACAGGTAGACGTGGAAACTGGGTTTTCTGATGAAAAAACAATAACGTTTAAAACAGTATCTTTTACATACAACAGATTCTGGCGAATCGTTTAGATGCAATTATTTATATCCATGTATACACTAATAATGGCAATTATAAAATTATAATAATTATAATTATTATTATTATTAACCATTCTTCCCATATAAGTAACATTTCGGGGACTGCCTTCTTCTATCTTCGAAACATTTCCAGACTTTGTCCTGTTCTTACACAACACAGTACTGAAGTATTGGTTAATGCCCGAGTCACCTCATGTATAGATTACTGTAATGCTATTCTATCTGGCATCCCACAAAAACTTATCAATCACTTAGAACTTCTTCAAAATTCTGCTGCCAGGATAATAACCTGCTGTTGTAAATCCACTGAACATATTACACCGATTCTCTCTCAACTTCACTGGCTCCCTGTTAACTACCGATTACAATACTAAATACCGCTCTTAACATTTAAAGCTCTCCATAACCTCACTGATCTCCTCCAGACTTACACTCCTCTCGCTCACTCAGATCTTGTAATTTGAGAGTATTCAGTCTGGCAATATGGTGCAGCCTTAGTTTGTGGAAGACAGACACAACTAAAGACATGAGCATAAAATGATAGTTGTCAATTTCAAACTGTGTTTTCTCAATGTGCTCCTTGAGAAAAAACATCATCAAGTTTGAGAAATGTTAACAGCTAACAACAATCTACATAGTTAGTGACTAAATACGTTTAGCCAAAACATTGTTTGGAGGCTCACTTGAGCACATAAATGCATAGCTTTGCTAGTGGCGTAGCTAAAGTTAAGATTATAAAACGGGATTTCCTAATGGCCAAATATAACCAAAACAATTGTTCAGCCTTACCTATGAAATGTAATCCCCCGGGATCTGGTTTGGAGCGTACAGCGGTTTGTACAATCCCAAGCAGCACATTATTCATTACTTCACTCCACAGCAGTGCCACTCACAATATGGCGGCGACGTTGACGTACGATTCTGCAAGTCATGAGGCGTCTAGTTATTCTATGTCAATGTTTAAATATGTCACCATGGCAACTTGTTAGCGTACACGCTTTACGTAAAGTTTAGTTTACAGGTCGTGTTGTGTTGTTTGGGCGCCACTTACAGAGTTTGGGAATCCGCTGGATTTGACTGTTGGGCGCTGTGCGAGTGCGCGTGCGCCTTTGGCACGGGTTGCGTCTGGCATCCGTGTATATATAAAACCTTAGTAAACATTACTAAACGAAGGTTTTATATGCGGTGGTGTGCGCGTTCGGGCGGCGGTTGTATTGTGACCTGAAGTTTAGTTTACAGGTTGTGTTGTGTTGTTTGGGCGCTACCTACTGAGTCTGGGAAGCCGCTGGGTTTGACTCTGGGGCGCTGAGTCGCAGTGCACGTGCGCTTCGATGCGTCCTGCGTCCGTGCATATATACAACTGTCGTTTAGTAATATAGAATTGTACATTCCTCCGTCTAGACCATCTTCTACAATGTGCTTGGGAGCCCCCCGGTTTTTCACATCAGAACTTTAGATCTTGCAAGAGTGTGCACACTCAAACACCCTTAGAAATGATAAATAACACAGTGCTAAATACGAGAAATTCAACATTTGTTATACAAACATAGTGTAACCTGCGTCAAACAGACGGAACCCTCGGTATGCAGGATGCTTCTACAAAAGTCTTTATTAAATCCTAAACATACATTCATCAAAACTGTTAATGAAGGCGCGTGACTTGAGCAGGTTAACGTAACCTTACTGTTTATTTCGCCTTATACAATTTCTTGTATTAGGAATTTGTTAGTTTTCGCATACCCCTTGGGGTCAGAGCGCAGGGTCAGCCGTTGTACAGCGCCCCTGGAGCAATTACATGTTGAGGGCCTTGCTCAAGGGCCCAGCAGAGTAGGATCTCTTTTGGCAGTGACGGGGATTTGAACCGGCAACCTTCTGGATACCAGCACAGATCCTTAGCCTCAGAGCCACCACTCCGCTCCACCATTTGCTAGTTATTTAAGTTATATGAATGTTTTACTATATGGGAGGTTCCTATAACCCCCATACGTTGAATTAAATCAGTATATTCTAACTATTTCTAGCCTCTCTGACTAAACATTAGTCTCAGTTAGTGATCAGCCTTGCCATGTGTAAGGTTTTAAACCGTGCCTTGAGTGTTTTGTGTGCCAAATAACATGAAAGATAAAGCACTTAATTGAAAGTGCTGCGCCGTACATTTTAAGCATACAGAAGAAGAAGTAAAGAATCTTTAAGCACAGAAACAACTAAAGTGTTACAAGAAAAATGAAGTTTAGAGAAGTTACATTTTTTGCCTTTTATTCTACGTGTGTAACAACTTTTTTCTATATTCTTATGTTGACTGTTTGCTTTGAATTTTCACTAAATATTGTAAAACGAACTTCTGGACTGAGAGATTTCTTTCGGCACACGTTTTACCCGTGCATGAACCCGCTTTACACTCCTGCAGCTACACTTACCTTATTAAACCTAAAGATATCTCCTCGTCGTAATAAAGAATTTGTGGAGTGTGATGGACGCCCCTGGAATGGAAGGAAGGGGGAGGGCTCCTAACTGGCCGACACTGCTTCCCCCAAAATGGTAGGCGGCAGCTTCCCTACAGTGTGGCGGTGCCCCAGATTCCCGCAGGGCATCTTGGGACTTGGAGTTTGGTTTCTCAGCCCTGTTGGGTGCCATGGGTGCCGGCAGGGGGAGCTGTTGAAAAAACAGGGGACTTATACTTTCCTTTTAGCCCAGAAGTACAAGTAGTCAAGAGGATGGAAGCCCTGAAGTACTTCTGGGCTGAAGAAAATGTCAGTTCTTCATTAGACCTGGCAGTGCCAGTGGTTGGAAGGACAGAAGCACTTCCGGGTCAGGGACTATTTAAAGGATTGATGGGAACCCAGCAAGCGAGCCGGAGTCGAGAGGAGTGTGACAGAGCTTGCTGGGAGGTGGAGGAGAGAATTATTATTACATGGTGGCTCTGAGGCTAAAGATCTGCACTGGCAATCGGAAAGTTGCTGGTTCGAATCCGGTAAAATGCCAAAAGGGACTCTGCTCTATTGGGCCCTTGAGCAAGGCCCTTAACCTGCAATTGCTAAGTGCTTTGAGTAGTGAGAAAAGCTCTATATAAAAGCAAAGAATTATTATTGTGTTTATTATTATCATCATCATTATTATTGTATTATTGCCTGTTTATTGTGGCTGGGGTTGTTTGGAGGCACTACAAAGAAAAAGGAAGAATTAAAAAAGATCTTCTTATTGCTTTTACCCTGTGTCTACATCTGTCTGTTGGGTTTAATGGGGCAACAGCGCCCCAAGCGTTTGACAAGAACGATATTCTCTCTGTGAAACTGAAGACACGGTGGCGCAGTGGGTAGCGCTGCTGCCTCGCAGTTGGGAGACCCGGGGACCTGGGTTCACTTCCCGGGTCCTCCCTGCGTGGAGTTTGCATGTTCTCCCCGTGTCTGCGTGGGTTTCCTCCGGGCGCTCCGGTTTCCTCCCACAGTCCAGAGACATGCAGGTTAGGTGGATCAGTGATTCTAAATTGGCCCTAGTGTATGCTTGGTGCGTGCGTGGGTGTGTTTGTGTGTGTCCTGCGGTGGGTTGGCACCCTGTCCGGGATTGGTTCCTGCCTTGTGCCCTGTGTTGGCTGGGATTGGCTCCTATGACCCTGTGTTTGGATTCAGCGGGTTGGAAAATGGATGGATGGATGAAACTGAAGAAAACAGCAATGAAGAAAAAACCTTTATTTAAGCAGGAAATTACGCTTGCCCGAAATGGCTTCTAACAGACGGAGAAAGATTTTTACAAGACTACACTGAGCATGTGCAATAGCTTGGTGCATCAAAACCAATCATAAACATAAATTATTAAGTTCCCCAAACGTACTTTCTCACATTCCCATAACACAAAGCTAAAAACACTAAATTTAATTATTTTTTTTTAAGTTGACTCAAATTTTAATGAGCTGATAGTTCATTTAACTTTTCAAGCTCAGGTTAATTAACTTTTTTGAAGTTGCTTATTTACAGTGTGGAATCAGTCTAATGTTATTGGATACATGTCTCCCTTTTATAAAGCTAGACTGGGTATTAGACTTAAACCTTGTTTAGAGGACATTATCTCTATCTGAATATGAAGAAGCTAGTAATTTGTATTCTGAATTTAAAAGTGTAATGGGACACCAGTTATCCCCATGGCAGTGGTCTTTATCTGGTTTGGGAATTAGTGATATGAGACCCTGTTTCATTGATTCCCACCATTCACTGCACTCACTAAACACCTCCAACACAAGATCTTTGATCTTCAAAGATTCAGGAGGTAAGCAATCTGGACCAGGAGCCTTATAGTTTGGCCTGCGTTTTTGACAATGTCCCCCAAACTCTTCCACAATAATGGGCTTCTCACAGAATTCCCTACTGTGGTCACTAATAACAAACTGTAAAGTATTAAAAAAATATACCAGTCACATGGGGATGAAATGAAGACGTGTGCAATGTCTGATAAAATTCTGAAACAGTGGAACATATTCTAGCATCAAGGTATTGTTAACATAAAGAGATATTTCTTTTCTAGAGCGAAAAAAAAAGAGAAGCAGAATTTTGCTCTCCAAGTGCCAACCAGATGGCTCTGGATCTTACAAAAACACCTCATGCCCCTTCCTGAAAAATGTTACCCAGCCTCATCCTTAAAACATAAAGCTCTTCCTTCTCCAGATCACTAAGATCAGGCATTTTAGTAAATTCACTGATCTTTTTGTTATAATATCTAAATGCTCTTTTTTGGAAAATTCCTGCATTAATATTTAAAAAGCTCCCATTTAGTGCCAGCTAAGATGCCTGCCAAAGATTTAGTCATTTCAGCAATTGTATTAATCTCCTGACAATAAAGGTCTGAAGACAGAGTCAGAAGTGGACTCATCACTGGCCATTCCAGTTGACGTGGTAGGAGACGTTGACATAATAGGGATGGTGTTGGGAGCCTGGTCATTGGAAGAAGGTGGCAGTGGGAGAGAAAATCTATTAAGAAATCGGTTCAGGTCATTAGCTTTGTCCACATCCCCTTCCAGTATCTGGATTGTTGAGTCCAGTAATGACGCCCAGTGCACTCCAGAGTTCCTTCATGTCATTCTATTTTAGCTTTATATGCTTCCTTTCCTAACCTCAGCTTTTTTCTTTAGCACTTGCTGTGCGTCCCTCAGAGCCTCTTTGTCGCTGGATTTGAATGTTCTCCTTTTCTCATTCAGGAGACATTTGAGCTCCTTGGTAATCCAGGGCTTGTTGTTTGGACAGCAACACAATGTCTTTGAGGGAGTCGAAATAAAATTTGATATAGTCTGTGATGCAGTGACAAGAGTTCCTCAATTTCATCCCCACGTGCCTCGCACACCATTCCTCAGTCTGTCATTCAGAGCACTTACAGCCTCCAGGCTCCCCCTCCTCACTACTCTGGTGGTTAACAGGTTGCCGTCTAATAACAGGCTTATAGCTGGGAATAAGATGAATCAGGTTGTGGTCCAATTTTCCTAATGGAGCAAGTAGATTACACGTAAAGGAATATTTAACATTTGAATACAGCAGGCTGCGGTGGGTTGGCACCCTGCCCGGGATTGGTTCCTGCCTTGTGCCCTGTGTTGGCTGGGATTGGCTCCAGCAGACCCCCGTGACCCTGTGTTCGGATTCAGCGGGTTGGATGATGGATGGATGGATGGATACAGCAGGTCCAGCTTTTTATTTCCTTGAGTGGACCTGGTCACAAACTGATAGAAATTTGTAATTATTTGTTCCAAAGTCACATTAGTTGAAGTCACCACATATTATAACTGCAGGGTCAGAATGAGTCATCCTCTGCTTCTTAGGGACAAGCTGACAGAGATGGGAGTAGATTCATACCTGGTGGCATGGATCGTGGACTATCTTAAAGACAGACCTCAGTATGTGTGTCTCGGGAACTGCAGGTCTGACATTGTGGTCAGCAACACAGGAGCGCCGCAGGGGACTGTACTTTCTCCGGTCCTGTTCAGCCTATATACATCAGACTTCCAATACAACTCGGAGTCCTGCCATGTGCAAAAGTTCGCTGACGACACTACTATCGTGGGCTGTATCAGGAGTGGGCAGGAGGAGGAGTACAGGAACCTAATCAAGGACTTTGTTAAATAGTGCGACTCAAACCACCTACACCTGAACACCAGCAAAACCAAGGAGCTGGTGGTGGCTTTTAGGAGGCCCAGACCCCTCATGGACCCCGTGATCATCAGAGGTGACTGTGTGCAGAGGGTGCAGACCTATAAATATCTGGGAGTGCAGCTGGATGATAAACTGGACTGGTCTGCCAATACTGATGTGCTGTGTAAGAAAGGACAGAGCCAGTTATACTTCCTTAGAAGGCTGGCGTCCTTCAACATCTGCAATAAGATGCTGCAGATGTTCTATCAGACGGTTGTGGCAAGCGCCCTCTTCTACACGGTGGTGTGCTGGGGAGGCAGCATTAAGAAGAAGGACGACTCACGCCTGGACAAACTGGTAAGGAAGGCAGGCTCTATTGTTGGCATGGAGCTGGACAGTTTGACATCTTTGGCAGAGCGACGGGTGCTGAGCAGACTCCTGTCAATCATGGAGAATCCACTGCATCCACTGAACAGGATCATCTCCAGACAGAGGAGCAGCCTCAGCGACAGACTGTTGTCACTGTCCTGCTCCACTGACAGACTGAGAAGATCGTTCCTCCCCCAATCTATGCGACTCTTCAATTCCACCCGGGGGTGTAAACGTTAACATTATACAAAGTTATTGTCTGTTTTTACCTGCACTGTTATCAATCTTTAATTTAATATTGTTTTTTGTATCAGTATGCTGCTGCTGGAGTATGTGAATTTCCCCTTGGGATTAATAAAGTATCTATCTATCTATCTATCTAATGTGCTGGTGACAGAACTGATCATTTCCAATGCGGAGGTTCCATGTGATGAGGGAGGAAAATAAACATTAATAAGAATGATGTAATTCATCTGTCTGAGCAAATAACATGGACACATTCTGACAGCTAGAACTTCAATGTCTGAATTACAAATTGTAGTTTTAACTGTAATCTGCTCCCTTTTACACCATTCCTCATTCACATAGATGACCAGTCCCCCCTCCTGTCTTTTGTCCACACCTCAGGACTCTGTCAGCTCAAATAAGATGAAATTTGTCCAGTATTAAAACAGTGTCAGGTATATCAGGTTTAATCCAGCTCTCCGTAAAACACAAAACACCACTGCACTTGTATGCACCACGACCCTCATCCATCTTATATGTACCCATGGGTTTTGTGTGCTAAAAGTCACACTTTTGTTAGGACATTTTGTTCATTTAAATCTGCAGCAAGACCTTTCTCTAGCACCTCGTAACAAATACCTCTTCCTGCAGTTTGCACAGACTGATGGTATTTGGTAGGGAAACCAGAAATTCTGGAAGTTTCTTTTGACGAGACCTGCGGATATCAGCACCCCAGCACAGGTTCAGTTGTTTCTGTTCCCACAGCTCAACTCAAATTCTTTTCTCTCTAGTGTGAATGTTTGAGTGGTAGTTAAGGCTGCTTCTTTCTGAAAATTGTTTTCCACACTCAGAACAGCAATATGGCTTCTCTCCAGAATGAATTTTCGTGTGTCGCAGAAGAGAGCTACGGTTAGAGAATAGTTTCCCACATTCAGAACAGTAATAAGGTTTCTCTCCAGTATGAATTCTTTTGTGCCGCTGAAGAGTGCTACGGTCAAAGAAATGTTTGCCACATTCAGAACAAGAACATGGTCTTTCTCCAGTATGAACTCTCATATGTATTTGTAGACTGCCACGATTAGTACACTGTTTACCACATTCTGAACAGCAGTATGGATTTTCTTCAGTGTGAATTCTTGAATGCTTCTGAAGAGAGCTACTATCAGTAAATCCTTTAGCACATTTAGAACACACATATGGCTTTTCTCCAGTGTGAATTTGTTTATGATACCGAAGGGAGCTACTGTCAGTGAATCCTTTACCACATCCAAAACAGAAATATGGTCTTTCGCCAGTGTGAATGCGTGTGTGCCTCTGAAGTGCGCTACCATCAGAGAATCGTTTGCCACATTCTGAACAACAGTGAGGTTTCTCTCCAGTGTGAATTCTGATGTGCCTCCGTAGGCCACTTCCTTGTATGAAGCGTTTGCCACATTCATTACAACAATAAGGTTTCTCCCCACTGTGAATTCTCAAATGATTATAAAAATTACTTAAAACTGAAAATGTTTTACCACATTCAGAACAGCAATACGGTTTTTCTCCGGTATGAATTTTTGAATGCTTGTGAAGACCGCTGTTATGAGAAAATTTTTTACCGCATTCAGCACAGCTGTATGGTTTCTCTCCAGTGTGAACACGGGTATGCCGCTTAAGAGCACGTTTACTGGGGAATCGTTTGCCACACTCGGGACAGCAGTGGGGTTTTTCTCCAGTGTGAATTTTTTTATGTGCGTGAAGACTACTTCTGTGTGAAAAATGCTTGCCACATTCAGAACAGGCATATGGTTTCTGAATTGTATGGACTGACTTACCTTCAAAGTCAGATTTGTTTTCAAAAGTTTTTGCACAATCCTGGCTGTCATATAACACCTCTTGGTCTGTATTATGCACTTCTTTCTGATCAGTGTGGACAGATTTTCTCCGTGTCTTTTTGGCAGCAGGAAGAAAACTACACTGGAAAGAGCCTGCTGTCAAATTCTCAGATCCTCTTGCTGATATCTTCATCTCCTCCTTGTCATGTTGGTGATGCAGTTTGCTCTGAAGTGAGGGCTGAGCAAACGAAGACACAGAAAAGCTGTCATTCCCCAAGAAATCTGCAAAATTAGAAGCAGTTAATTTTTAATAATTTATTACAAAACAGATATCTGAAACACTGTTTGGTGCTTGTCTCATCCCTTAGCTCCACTTCTACTCCCTGCACTGTATGTGTGGACTTTGCCCGTTCATCTCCTGTTTGTTCAGTTTCTACAGTTTTCTCTTATATCCCAACAATGTGTCATCTGTGTTAAACTTGTGTGGTGTTACCGAGTGTGGATGTGTGTGCCAGTGTGCCTCACAAAAGACTGGCATCCATTCTCAGGTTGATGTCTGCCTCACTTGAAAAGCTGCCATTAAACCCCAGGTAAAGAAAATGAGCAGGAGGGATCTGATAGGTAGAGCTGATAAAGTCATGTGGATTTAGCAAAACTCAAGTTTAAGACCTTCCATGTCCAGTGGTTGCTATTTGCCACCTCACGCTCCCTACTCTTACTAAGACTCGTTCCTTACATTTCTGTCCTCCTGATCTTTAACAGGACCCTGCAGTGGACATGCCATCTTCATTGATGAACTCATTGCCAGAGCTGTATGTTGTCCTACAAAACTGTACACATTCATCTCCACTACAACTGAGCAACAGAGAGGGGCAGAGTGGGCAGATAACCCACAGCATGGTCAATTTAGAAAGTGAATTTTGCTTCTCTCTTGTAATTTATCTGATAACATTTAGATTATTGAATACCATCATTTTGTGAAGTAACAATAAGTATGTGTATATCTTCTTTTACATTATTAAGGCCCAGTGGTTGACACATCCACTCATGGCTCCAGCTCAGATCTTTGTGGAATAACCTTAGAAGGACTATGGAGCAGTTGACAAACAGCAACTGAAATCTAGCAGGTCAGTTTGGTTTTCTCTGCTGCCTGATGGGTCCAGTGTTCTGGGGTCAGATTCTGCACCCAGATGTTGTCCATATGGACTTCACGTATTCTCTGTATGTTTGCTCAAGATTTCACATTCATATACTATGTGCAGTCCAGGTGGACAGGGACTCTGAACTGCTCCAATGTGGGTGTCAATGGGGGTCAAGGGTTCCCAAGATGGACAGGACTAGACTGGCACATCCTACAGGCCTGCTCTCTGATGCTGCTGCCTCCCCTTCAGAATATTATGGGATATTACAAATGTTTCATATTTCCCCACATACTCTATAGCTATGTATTATAAACTGCTCAAAAAAACTAAAGGAAAACTTTGAAAACAAATCAGATCTCAATGCGAAAAAAATCCTGCTGGCTCTCTCTACTGCTATGGACTGATATGCTGATGTGTTAGAAATGAAATGAAAATGATCAACCAACAGAGAGCTGAATTCAAAGACACCCCAAAAAATGATGCAGCAGGCAGGGGCGGGGTTTGGCGGGGTTTGTGGGGGGCAGTCAATGGTATCAATTCCTTCATCCTCCAGGAACTGCCTGCATACTCTCGCCACATGAGGCCGGGCACCAGGAGGAACCCAGGAGCCACTGCACAGCATAGGCTCTGACAATGGGTCCAAGGATTTCACCCTGATACCTAATGGCAGTCAAGGTGCCTTTGTCTAGCCTGTAGAGATCTGTACGTCCCTCCATGGATATGCCTCCCCAGATATACCATCACTGACCCCCCACCAAACTGGTCAGGCTGAACGATGTCACAGGCTGCATAACATTCTCCACGGCTTCTCCAGACCCTTTCATGTCTGTCACATGTGCTCAGGGTGAACCTGCTCTCATTTGTGAAAAACACAGGGCACCAGTGGAGGACCTGCCAATACTGGTAATCTATGGCAAATGCCAATCGAGCTCCACGGTGCCCACTAGAGGATGTCGGGGCCCTCAGTCCACCCTCATGAAGTCTGTTTCTGATTGTTTGGTCAGAGACATTCACCCCAGTGTTCTCCCTGCCTGCTGGAGGTCATTTTGTAGGGTCTGGCAGTGCTCATCCTGTTCCTCCCTGCCCAAAGGAGCAGATACTGGTGGGTCCTGCTGATGGGTTAAGGACCTTCTACAAGGGGCCCTGTCCAGCTCTCCTCGAGTAACTGTCTGTGTCTCCTGGAATCTCCTCCATGCCCTTGAGACTGTGCTGGGAGACACAGCAAACCTTCTGGCAATGGGAGGCGCGTATTGATGTGCCTGCCATCCTGGAGAAGTTGGACTACCTGTGCCACCAAACTCTGTAGGGTCCAGATATGGCCTCATGCTACCAGTAGTGACACTGACTGGAACCAAATGCAAAACGACAGATGAGGAGGGAAAGTGTCAGTGGCCTCCCTCCACCTGTTAAACAATTCCTGTATTGGGGGTCGTCTCATTGTTGCCCCTCTTGTGCACCGCTTGTTCATTTCATTAAACTGATTAACAACCCCCTCTGCTACTTAACTGACCAGATCAATAGCCTACAAGTTTCATTGACTTGATGTCATACCCTCATTCAAAAGTGGGCCTTTCATTTTTTGAGCAGTATATAATAATCAGTGTTAGGAAAAGACTGTGAGCTGAGCAAAATCAGGACAGACTCACAAGATTAAGGAATGGACTCTCAGAGTAAACATCTGCCTGTGTGCCAGGATATGACATTGTGGTCAAACCAATCAAAACGTGAATGACCCAATCCAAATAAAACTTGGTACAGCATTAGATAAAGGTAAAAGACCTTTGACCAACATCATTCCAGTAGATTTAGCTGCACAGACAGAATCATTTTGAGATTTTTGTTTAGCACATTTGACTCCTAACTGGATCACAATTGATAGAATCCATATTTTTAAGAAAAATCTGACATTTTATTTTAATAAAGGTAACATTGGTCACATTTTACTATTAAAATGATAGTTTTAGATGAGGAAGTCATGCTGGACCTTTCCAGATTTCTCGACTTTGCACAAACCTGTACAGTTTATTACATGTGGTATGCCAGCTATTATAGATCACTGTGCACCTGAGCAGTTTGTCTGACACTGAAAGAATCTGTAAATGTTATCAAGTCACCATTTCACATTTAATCAACTTAAACTTACTTATTTCAGTACTTGTAGATGGCTGCTGCTCTTCTTCTCTCCCATTTCCGTCTCTAATTTTCTCTTCAAACTCAGATTTCACTTCTACGGAATTCTGCTGGGAAGCCAGTTGTCCCGTGTTAGTGAACCAATGCGGTAAACTGGAAGGTGACTCTTCAACAATCTCTTGTTTGAAAATATTCTTGTTTTCAAAGTTTTGCACTTCAAGACTAACTGAGAGTTCTTCCAAATCATCTACTTTCACTTCAACAGTCTCCCCCTGGCACTCTTTCTCTTTAAAAACTGAAAGTCCTCCTTTAGAATCCTCCACCTTCACACCCAAATCCTCTGGTGTTTCCCCCTTACAGTCCTCTTGTTTAATGTCAGCCAGTCTTTCATCTATACTATTATCAATGCTTGAAGCCATACTGTGTGAATCGCTTCTCTCCCCTCAAATGCCTGCTCTTGTTAAGATTCTGTGCTCACACGGACAGTCCTCTCTGGAAGGCCATTAGACACCTCACTGCAAAGCCATGTGATCTGGGAAGGAGGCTCCTTTTTATCTGTCAAAATAAAAATGATGGAATTACTTCATGGAGTCAACAAATATAATTTTACCACATTTCAGGGTTAACTTCCAGAAAACACAGAAGTGTACCTGCTAAGTTTGATGTGAGAAAGGAAATGCTGTGAATCTTCCATGTTAGCCTAAGAAGCTCCCGGAAGAGTTGGAGTAAAAACCTACTTGATAGGAAGATACTTCCCCCTGATTGAGACAAAGCAAATGACAGGGAGTGGGGTGGTCAGGTCAAGTTGGGAAGCATGCACTGGTACAGTGCATTGCAGCACCCACCACACAACAAAACAGTTCAGCATTCTCTTGGCAACCCCCCACACCCTTCAGGCAGACATACGTCCTGTCCCACCCTCCAGAAATGACCCTCTATGTGTCACAGCCAGGTGTTACGTGGGCATCCCCTTGGCCTGGTCCAGCCACTCAGGTCATCAATAATGAAGGTCCTGTGAGCCGGATCACACTTGGGAAATGGCGCCATATGGCCCTACTGCCGTAACTGATGCCCCCTCAGAATGCAGGTCATGTGCCTCATTTGGGACTCCGTGAGCAACACAAAGTCAAACCAACAATATCCAAGGGTTCCCTGAAGAGACACAGTACGGAAGGAGTCCAGTCTTTGTCTCGGGTCACTGGATAGCATCCATGTCTCACAACCATATAGCAAGACACAAAGCACCAGTACTCTAAAGACCTTCATCCTTTTACACAGATATCGGGAGCGCCACACAACCCTTGCCAGCGACCTCATGACCCCCCATGCTCTCCCAATCCATCTACTGACTTCATAGGAAGAGTTACCAGAGACATGAATGTCACTGCTGAGGTAAGTAAACCTCTCGATGAGGCTGACACACTCTGCACAGACAGACACACTGCTGATGGATGTGCCCAAGAGGTCATTAAAGGCCTGGCTCTTGGTTTTTATCAGGAAACTTGCAAGCCCAGATGCTCAGACTCTTCACTCAGTCTCTCAAGAACCCGTTTCAGAGCCTCCATTGATTCCATGAAGATCACAGCATCGTCAGCAAAGTCAAGACCAGTGAGTCTTTCTTTGCCAACAGATGCCCCCCTGCCACTGTACCCCATGACTTTACCTAACACCCAGTCCATGCAAGCATTGAACAGAGTAGCAGCAAAAACACACCGCTGACGAACCCCAGAATCAACTGGGAAAAACACAGAGGCTCTGCCTCCACTCTACTCAGCACTCACAGTACCAGTGGCCATGATATCCAGCAACCTCGAGGGGATCTCGGGAACCCTCAGGATGTCCCACAGGGCAACTCAGTCAACTGAGTCAAAAGCTTTACGGAAATCAACAAAGGCTGCAAAGAAACTCTGTTGATATTCGCGTCTGTGTTCAATGAGAAACCTCAGTGCCAGGATCAGTGTCGATGGTTGACTTCTTAGGCGTAAAACCAGATGTGAAGAAACGAATGCCTATAATGAGTGTAACACAGCTTTTTATAGAAAAAAAATGGAATAAGGCTACTCAAGTGACAGACAGGCGTTACAAACCCAGCCACAGGGGATGCACAAAACCAGGCAGACGAAAGAAGAAAAAGATGAGACAGGCGCTACAAAAGCCGTCCCTACCGCCACTCCGTCCGCCTTAACAGACGAGGTGAGCCGTTTTAGGCGCCCACACTTTCAGATCACGAGTTCAAGATGTCTTCGTTGTGTCGTTTAAATGAAAGCGCTACAATTTTAAGCACTCGGAAATGCATTACCACACTCTGAAGACTTCATTTTTTATCACGCGTGCGCCCTAAACTCGAGCTGAATGACAAGCACGGATTGGACAGAACGAGCGCGCGGCTGACGCAGCAATGTTGGAAACTCGGCCGGCGTGAACGTAAACGGGAGAGTGGAAGTGGAAGTGGAAATGTGCCGGGGGAATCTCAGCACCAATGCGAGCTTTGCACAGGCAGACGCGACTTTCTTAATATCTCTCACTTTCCTCCTCCCTTTCTTCCTTTGCATCTCTCTTCCTCTCTCTCCCAGTTCATCGTCCACACGCTGCTTGTATTTTTCCGTTTCCTCGACAATCCTGCTCAGCTGCTGCTCCACTTTCTTCTCGTCTCCCACCCGGCATCCCCCTTCACGCTCAATCCTCCCCTTGCTTACCGACACTCCCTCCTTCTCTTCGGCACGCTTGATTTCTCTTTTTCTTCTCCTCTTCTACTCGCTTTTCTCCACCCACGTGTCTCGTATGGCAGTCCGAGCCCTCAGCAAGCGACATCAAACAAAGAAAAACAAAACGAGTCATCAGCGAGCGACTGGACGAAGAGAATAAAAAAGTGAGTGATACCAGTCCGGTGAACACTGCCATCTACTGTACAGAGAGAGGATTCTTTATGAGCTCCCGTCTCCTGTGATTCTAAAATTGAATACAATACGCGGGATTGAGAAGGATGGCAATGGTGATGATAAAGACGACGATAATGAAATTCCAGCTTTGGCAACCCCCACAGCCCTAAACTGAATTAAGTTAGTTTGATGATGGCTGAATGGGCGGTCAGTTTTTTAGGGTAGGACTACTCCTGAGTTTCTTTCTTCTGATGAAGTAGACCGGCATTTCTTGTGGGAAAAGTGTTATCACTCGAGCAGATTACTTCATTCTCAGAGATGTTTACTGACTGATGTCCACTGTGGCTTATGCCCTGGGCTCTTGTCCAGCACGGACGCCTCTGTATTTGAAGGACTGGGGAAGAGAGCTTATCCAGGGCATTACCTCCCCGGGAATGCTGGGGCGCATCAGTGCTCTGAGTTTGGAGCATTTAAGCTCAACCCTGCTGGGGCCTGTGGTCACCGCCAGGGGGCGCCTGGAGGATTGCGGTGACCTTGGTTGCAACACTTCCGCCACACCCGGAAGTGTTGCCTGAAGAAGGTTCTCAAGCACCTGGAGAACTTCTGGGTGTCCTATAAAAGGAGCCAGCCATCACTATTCTGACAGCCAGGGTCGGGAGGACGTGGACTAAGCAGTCGAGTCGAGTCGAGTCGAGTCGAGTCGAGTCGAGTCGAGTCGAGTCGAGTCGTTTTTTTTGTGGTGGTGTGGACTGTCCTGTACACGTAGGAAATGGGGAAGATGTTTCCCACATGGGAAAAGGAAAAAAAATACAAGTGGTACCTCGGTATATGTCCTTAATCCGTTCCAGATCCTTGGACTTATACCAAACAGGACGTATACCAAACGAATTGTTCCCATAAGAAATAAAGGGAAATGAGTAATCCGTTCCCATGAAAAAAAATCCTATTGTTATTGGCATATTAGACATTGATGGGGTTGTATAAAATAATTTAAAACACTACTTAATACTAAAATAGATAAATACAAAAGCAATTAGATGACATAAATGAAAATTTAACCTCACTTTACCTTTTAATAACACCTTTGTACTTCACAATCGTATCTACCATCGCCCTCGGCATATGGTATGCAGCAGCCAAGTCCCAGATACGCATGCCACCTTCATACTTTTCAACAATCAATTCAAATTTACGTGAAAAAAACAGAATCGCGTGAAAATTCACAGAGAGTTATAGCACAAGTTGTTCACCGAATGCTAGCAACTGGCATGCTGACGCTCGTGGGCAGTCGTGGCTTTGTCTCAAGAGAGGTAAACAAGGGTAGCACGTGGTGTTCTAGCAGAGTCGTATTCCAAACAAAGGTCGTATACCAAGCAAAATTTTTCGCGTCCAAACAGGACATATACTAAGTTGGACTTATTCCAAAGCAGATGTATAACGAGGTATATAAAAGGTGTGTGCTAAACTTGTGTCTTGAGTCTGTCTGTGTCGGGTTTGGGCGGCAGGAGCTCCCCCTGCAGGCCACACCACAGTACAGTGAATATTTACTGGCTATGGACTGGAAACAGGAGGGCAAGGGACATTTGATTTGTTTTAATGGGGGTCTCTATCTCCCTCACTCTTGGCACAAAGCAAGAACTTACTCTGAACATGGTGCTTGTCCATCATAGGGCAAACTGGAATCAACAATCCACCAGACATGCACATCATTGACAGTAAAGCTAACTACTGTGCCACCATGCTGCTCTGTATACTGTGCAGTGTATTGTGAGCAAAATACAGAAGCAGTGTAAAGGCTGGGGTCCCAGAGGAAGAAACCCATTTATTGCAAATCTTGAAGTTAGGAAATGCCCAAGCAAATGACTGGTGCTGGTGATGGTCGCACTGTGACAAGGGGGAGATATTGTGGTTCTCATTTGGTAAAAAAGATACATGTGGGAAATCAAATAAGATATAAAGAGTAACACAAAAATGACACTTCCAGTTAATGACAGGATCTTCAGAAAATTGATTTTTCCCTCTTGAGACCTCAACCTTTGTATTGCTTCTGTATTTTATTCATAACAAATTGTACCTTACAGAGGGGCAGCATAATAGCACGGATGTGCATGTTTTGTGGATTGGTGATTCCAGTTTTCCCCATGACTGAGCCCTATGATGGCCCACCATCCTGTTGAGCATTATGTCTTATTTTGTGACAAGAGAAAAGACAGACAGACAGAAACCCCTTTCAAACAAATCAAATGTCCATTTCCCCCCTATCACCCCCTCTGTGGCCAATAGAACTTCATTGGTCTGTGGACACCTGACAGTAATAACGTCTCTGGCACTAAAGAAAGCATTTGCTTGAATGACCACGTTTTCCACAACAAACACCAGTCCAAATGACCTGAATTAAGAAACTCTGGAAAACTGAAACATTAACTTGAATTTCATTTTGAACCTAGTACCGGGACACTGAGATCCACATTCAGAACACAGGGTTGGCACTCCCTGGTGGCCTCACCAACACCTCTTCCAACAGCAACCCATGCTTTTTCCTGGTTGGTCTCCCAACAATTTACTGGCCGGGCCTGAACATGCTTAGCTTCAGGTGGGTGACCTGTTCTGAAGTGCATGTGATATGGCGAAAATATGGAACAATTCATGAATTTGCGTGTCATCCTTGCCAGGGGACTTATTGAGTTGTATGGTTTTATTCGAAAGAAATTTGTTTTAAGAATAAAAAACAAAAATACTAATTCGCCTTCTGTCCAGTAGATGGCAGTTTACAGCTGCGCTATTCCTTTTCCAGCCCATCGACTCCTCTTTGATGACGTGCTTTGTTACTCGTTGTTCGATTCCGCTGGCGGGCTGCTCGGACTGCCGCACGACACGCGTTTGTGCGCCTCAGAGACAAAAGGCAACAGAAGAAGAAGTGGAAAAGGAACAAGAAAGAAGAGTAGAAGAAAGAGCGTCGGTAAGCAACGGGAGCATCGAGCGAGCGTGAGAATGCAGCGTGGGAGAGGAGCGGGTGTTTAGGAAAGCAAGGGCAGCGTGCGGGCGATGAGTAATAAGAGAGGGGGATGCAAAGCAAGACGGAGAGAAGCAGAATGAGAAAGAAAAAAGGAAAAGAGACTCGTGACAGTCTGAGCAAATCCGTCAGTTTTAGGGGTGAACCTCCAACCACCCCTGCACCCTCTTATGCTCACGCTGAGTCTCCAGACTGCCGTGTTTGCCGCTCGCTCGTCCTTTCCCGTCAGTGCGCGACCAGCAGTCCGAGTTAATAAAATAAATGAGTCCAAGTATCACAAGACGTTTCTCCCAAGTAGCGTTTACAATTCGGATAGAAGGTTGGAGGAACACGGGGGTTGGGATCTAAGAAAGTGGAGGGGTGCGTGGCTGTGACATAAAACGGTCACGACACCTTCGTTGTGTTGAATTTATAAGTGCTTTATTTTAAAAGAAAATAGGAACGACGTCTTGAATTTATAGGGTGACACGGTAGGTTTCAAAGTGGCGGCGATCCGTCTGTAAAAGCGGATGGAGTGGCGGCAGTAGCGCCTGTCACTTGTTCGGTTTGATTCTGACATTTTGTACAAACGTGGCGGTGTTCGGTTCATGGCAGACATTCATTTCTTCAGATACGCGCCCTCGTTCATTCTCACAACAATCCTTTTATAAACTCGGCAGTCAAAATGGAAAAGTAAAATAAATAACAGAGAAAGATCCCATGTCGTCTTTAAGTGTCAAATCTAATAGATCGATTGGAATGATTTGCACCAGAAATCTAAGACAAAGGACAAGCACTTACCAGAAAAGCCCAAACGTCGAGCTGATTTTGGCTTTACACGCTCGTTTCACTGAGTGGTGTGTGATCAGGCCTCCTCACTCGTTGAAGCTTGAAGATAGATACAGTAGATACTTTATTAATCACAAGGGGAAATTCACATACTCCAGCAGCAGCATACTGATAAAAAAAAATATTAAAGAGTGATAAAAATGCAGGTATAACAGACAATAACTTTGTATAATGTTAACGTTTACCCCCCCGGGTGGAATTGAAGATTCGCATAGTGTGGGGGAGGAACGATCTCCTCAGTCTGTCAGCGGAGCAGGACGGTGACAGCAGTCTGTCGCTGAAGCTGCTCCTCTGTCTGGAGACTATACTGTTTAAAATCAAAGATAAAGTAAGGGGAAACTGTAATAAAACACAAATGGCGGATTTACCGTAATACTGTCGAGTGCCACGTTCGCCCTGCCATTTCAATGAATGAAGTCCCACGTGGTGATGAGTTTGATTGTCAACTTGAAATAAAGTCTCCTCTCGTGTGTGCCAGCTGGTGACACATTGATGAGCTGACAGATGACATTCAAGGTCCGTCGACTTCATGAGTCTGGTGGGGTGAAAGGCCCGCAGTCCAGTGAGATGACTCGGCTGATGTAAGTGGGTCTGCACACCCCGTGGAGTGTTTATTTCATATTTATTGTTTAATTGTTCATTGTTATTTGCCTTTTTCATATGTACCCATCACATTTTAGAGCCAGGACTAATTTTCTAAAAATCTTTTATCTTATTTCCAATGCATGTGATTTGAGTATGAAAGAGTGTGCTGTGTAAAGACGTAGTTATTGGTCTGCTTTAAAACACAGAGATGAGAGCTGTCGGCTTGAGAGAGTTTGCTGCTATACTGATGGTTTAAATTTTCATTTATTTATTTATTTTTGACCAAGTTTAATCTCCAGGGTTTCTGTAGAGCAGTGCCACCCCCAAGCCAAACCGGGCTCTAAGCAGAATCTTCTTGGACTCACTCCTCCCTGAATCCGCTACATTAGTATTTCTTATAACGGCTTACATTTGAACAGTTCATATATAAATAAATACAAATTTTAAGAGGCACACGTCACAAACTTAACTGTAAAATGTAATTTGAAATACATTTTTTTTTTAGCAATCAAAAGCTGAAAGTGAAAGTTCCGGGGTTTCTTCAGTCTCTCTGTTGCATATCACGACAGCACACGTTGCCATTCTCTGAAAGCAAAGTCGTCTATGAGTTGATGCTGATGGAAACCAAGCTGCTCATATTATGTGGTTGGGCCATGCATGACCTCAAGTATGGCATGATGAGCTGAAGTTTTGAAAATCTGCTGTCTGGAAGTGGGATTGCTACAATGTGGAGGGCAACCCATTGGACTTAAGTAGTATTTAATGGCATTGGCACACCAATTGATTTGTTTCAATTATAAGTGAAGGCTTTATTAGTTGTAATAATAATAACAACTAAAGGGCTCTGCCCTCTGCTTGCTTCACTCCCCAACCCCTGGGGGCAGGCGCTGGGCACCCAATATCTCACGGCTGAGCCACACGAAGGGCGTTAGGGTGCCACTCTGATAGAGAAAGCGATTTGTATTTAAAGAGTTGGTATATAGAAGAGTATGCAGGGTGCAGGAGGAAGATGGTTTGGTCCTCAGTTATTATAGATAGAAAATCAGCCACTTGAGTATTTCACTACAACTGTCTATTTTAAATACCAGTGAATAATAAAAGTAGTAAAAATATGATAAAAAGTAAATAAAAAAAAATTATATTAACACCTCATCAAAAACAATATTATGAATAACTTTATCCCCTAAAGCAGGGGTTGCCAACTCTGGTCCTGGAGGACCACCGTGATTGCAGGTTTTCATTCTAACCCTTTTCTGTATAAGTGACCTGTTTTTGCTGCTAATTAACTCCTTTTACATTCCTTTTAATTGACCTGCTGTTGAAGACTCAGACCCCTTTATTGTTTCTTTTTCTGTAAATAGCAGCCAAACAATAATGAGATACAAAATGAGCCAAAACAACTGGTGTGCATCATACAATATCTGAAAATAAAGAAAGATGAAGGTCTCGGGAATGTCGATTTGCTGAGGTCTCCTAAACATTTTAATGGTGCTCTTAGAAAAGAGAAAATCAACAATTTCAGAAATGTCTGCTATGGCACAACGAGAGCAGCAACAAGCCACAAAATTAAAGAACGGGTTTAATTAACGACAGGAATGGGCACCTCATATTAAGCAGCTGGTTGGAGTTTGAGGCCCTGATTATAGGTGGTCTTCTGTTGGCTCCCTCGCTTCACATTTCATTTCAGTTTGGGTGCCATTTAAGGAAAGAAATGAAGCAATTCAGAGCAACGATGGAGAAATTCAGGAGAACAAATCTTAAAATAAGCAATTCAATTAAAATAAATGTAAAAGGAGTTAATTAGCAGCACAAACAGGGCACCCGTTAAAAAAAGGGTTAGAATGAAAACCTGCAGCCACAGCGGTCCTCCAGGACTGGAATTGGCGACCCCTGCCCTACAGTACACTTTATAAACGTTGCTTTTTTGCATTGCTGTTCGCATATTGTTTAGAATATTTTTCTCTTTTTTGTTTATTGGACGATTCTCTTTGTTGTTGATTTTTATCATATGTAGCTCTTTTTCTGTTCGTTATCAGCTCTTTCCATTCTTTTTCTATCACGATGGATAATTTGATGTTCTTGAGTAGATCATTTGCTGTTCTGCTTTGCCATTATGACTGATTGCATTGAAGGGTGAGTTAGCACTGAGAGTGTCACGTGGTGGGATGGAGAACAGAGGCGATGTAGGAGTGACGATTGGGCGAACGGTGTGGTCAAGGCTGAATAATCCGTGCACGGCGGAAAACTTCTCTAATATGGTAGAGAGAGATACCATGGACCATTTTTATATGTGCTGTTACTCTGTGACACTTGATATAACCAACAGTGTCACTTGTGACGTGATACAACAAAACAATTTTAATACTTCCACTATTACCTGTACTACTACTCCTAATAAAGATAATAATAGAAAATACAACTACTATTACTATTACAGTATCTCACCAAAGTGAGTACACCCCTCACATTTTTGTAAATATTTGATTCTGTCTTTTCATGGGACAATACTGAAGTTATGACACGTTGCTCCAATGTAAAGTAGTCCATGTACAGTTTGTGCAAATTTGCTGTCCCCTCAAAATAACTCGACACACAGCCATCAATGTCAACAAAAGTGAGTGCACCCCTAAGTGAAAAATGTCCAAATTGTGCCCAAAGTGTCCATATTTTGTGTGGCCACCATTATTTTCCAGCACTGCCTTAACTCTCTTGGGCATGGAGTTCACACGAGCTTCACAGGTCGCCACTGGAATCCTCTTCCTTTCCTTCATGATGACATCACGGAGCTGGTGGATGTTAGAGACCTTGCGCTTTTCCATCTTCCGTTTGTTGTACATCTACAGATGCTCAATAGGGTTTAGGTCTGGAGACATGCTTGGCCAGTCCAGCACTTTTACCCTCAGTTTCTTTAGCAAGGCAGTGGTGGTCTTGGAGGTGTGTTTGTTGTCGTTATCATGTTGAAATACTGCCCTGCGGCATAGGGAGGAGATCGTGCTCTGCTTCATTAGGTCACAGGACATGTTGGCATTCATGGTGCCTTCAATGAACTGTAGCACCCTAGTGCACTCATGCAGCCCCAAACCATGACACTCCCACCACCATGCTTGACTGTAGGCGAGACACACTTGTCTTTGTACTCCTCACCTGGTTGCCGCCACACACGCTTGACACCATCTGAACCAAAGAAGTTTATCTTGGTCTCATCAGTTCCAGTAAGCCTGTCTGTTTTGTGCATCATCTTTAGAAGAGGCTTCCTTCTGGGACGACAGCCAAGCAGACCAATGTGATGCCGTGTGCGGCGGGCATATGGTCTGAGCACAGACAGGCTGACCCCCCTCTGCAGCAATGCTGGCAGCACTCATACGTCTGTTTTCAAAAGACAACCTCTGGATATGACGCTGAGCACGGGCACTCAACTTCTTTGGTTGACCGTGACAAGGCCTGTTCTGCGTGGAACCTGTCCTGTTAAACCACTGTATGGTCTTGGCCACCGTGCTGCAGCTCAGTTTCAGGGTGTTGCCAATCTTCTTATCGCCTCAGCCATCTTTACGTAGAGCAACAATTCTTGTTTTCAGATCCTCAGAGAGTTCTTTGCCATGAGGTGCTATGTTGAACTTCCAGTGACCAGTATGAGAGAGTGTGAGAGCGATAACAGCAAATGTAACACACCTGAGACCTTGTAACACCAACGAGTCACATGACACCAGGGAGGGAAAATGGCTAATTGAGCACAATTTGGGCAATTTTCACTTAGGGGTGTACTCACTTTTGTTGTTAGACATTAATGGCTGTGTGTTGAGTTATTTTGAGGGGACAGCAAATTTACACAATCTGTACACGGACTACTTTACATTGGAGCAAAGTGTCACATCTTCAGTGTTGTCCCATGAAACGATAGAATAAAATATTTACAAAAATGTGAGGGGTGTACTCACTTTTGTGAGGTCCTGTATATTGAATACTGTTACTGCTAATAATAGTACAGAAAAAAATACTACTGAACATGCTTAAAAACTTTCTACAGTGAATACAGGGTCAAAGTGAAGCTGAATATTTAGGTATTTAAAAACTGAACATGTGAATGTGTCACCTATAACTTATGAATTCATCTAAACTTCTTTTTGTCCATACGGCATTAACTGAATCAGTAAAGTTAGCTCCAATGAATTAATAATAATAATAATAATAATAATACATTTTATTTATATACAGTAATCCCTCCTCCATCGCGGGGGTTGCTTTCCAGAGCCACCCGCGAAATAAGAAAATCCGCGAAGTAGAAACCATATGTTCATGTGGTTATTTTTATATATTTTAAGCCCTTATAAACTCTCCCACACTATTATAAACATTTTATGCACAGTTATACAGCATAAACCCTTTGTATTCTCTTAGATATTAGGTAAGATTCGTTGAAATTATGTATGTAAACACAGTTTACATACAGTAAAACCTAAATATTATTTTAAAGATATCGAGCATCTCCGATATCAATACGTTACAGCCATTACAACAGACAGGCCACCAGCAATAAATACGTACAATACAAGAAAAATTGTATACAGTAAAATGTGTGTACAGCGACACTAAACTATGTACATGTAATAAGTACTGTACGTAAATAATTAATTATGGTTACTCACCAACAATGACACGACGACTTGTCCGATAACGATGAGTTTAATTTTACTGCACAACAAAGGATAGCGTTACAGCTCTTCTAAAGGAGCCTCTTCAGGCGACTGTGTAGCAGCGCCGTTGTTCTTCTTCCAGCACTCTTCAATCCAAATCCCTAAAGCAGATTCCATCCAGACTACTGCCTTACCACGTCCACTTGCAACTCGTTTTGCGCCCTGATTAACGGACACTGCGGCCGTAGATCTTATATGCTTTTCCTCCTTTTTAAATAAAAAGAATCGTGGACTCATTGATGCTGTAATTGTGTCCTGCAGCGGTGTAGCTGTTCCCCTCCTTCAACATATCCAAAACTTTTACCTTTTCTGCAATCCTGAAGCATTAGCAGTAACGTGCATTAATTCTGAATGAGTGAAATTAGACTTCCTGGTTAATGCAGCACTCCGTCGCTGAGCCAATCAGCAGAACACAGGAACTTAACCTCGTGCTCTGATTGGGTAGCTTCTCAGCCATCCGCCAATAGCGTCCCTTGTTTGAATTCAAATGGGCAAATCAACTGAGGAAGCACACGTACTGTAGACCGCAGACATCCGCGAAGCAGTGAAAAATCCGCGATATATATTCACATATGCTTACATTTAAAATCCGCGATGGAGTGAAGCCGCAAAAGACGAAGCGCGATATAGCAAGGGATCACTGTAGTGCCTTTCCCATGCTCAAGGCACTTACAGAATATAATAAAGAACGGCAGCATATACAGTATATAGCATTGTACAAACCAGATAAATAAAGAAGATTAAGACAGTGAATTCTGAAAAAAAAGAAACAACCAACGGCTGAAGTTCCTGTGCTTCTTGCCTTGCACCCAGTGCTGCTGATCATCACTGACTCCTTGGGACCCTAAACCGGGCTGATTTAAATTTACCTCTCAGCACAGGTGGGATGTCAGCGGATGATCGGAGTACATGTATGTATGAAATTATAGCCCCAGGCAGACAATGTCTTTGTGGGGGAAAACTACTACTACTATTAATAATAATAACTATAATATCAAATACAACTACTATTAATACTACTATTACCAATGTATAAAATACTACTGCTAATAAAGTAAAAACTACTAGTGTGCTTAATAAACGTAATGCAGTAAATACAGGATCGAAGTAAAGCTAAATACTTAGGTATTTTAACTAATCAATGTGAATGTATCTCCTACGCTTATGAATTCATCTAAACTTCTTTTTGTTCTTCCAGTGACAGCGGACAGCAATATGGCATTTACTAAATCAGTAATGTCAGCTACCAATGAAATGAGCCAACAGTTGTAGCTCATCTAAGCTGGCTTTTCATTTTTATGTCAAAGTTGTGTCTGGTGGTTTCCCACAATCCCATCAGTCACTGACTAGTAAGCCAGTGCGCCGCCTTTGTGTCGGTGACATTTACAAACGTGACATCAACACTCTGATGAAATGTTGACTACCGTTAAGAGCCTGTAACAATGTGTGGAGGTCCTGAGGTCTGTAAGGCGGTAATAAATAATCCAGCAACATCAGATAATGTCTGTTAGACACGCTGTATCAAAATTATTGGACCTAATGCACCTCCATTAGTCCAGTAACCCAATGGCTTTAGTTTAGTGGCAATGGAGCTTACTGGAAAGTGGATAAATTTAAATTTCAAAAATACATTTGTAAGCACAGCATGAGGGGCTTCTTCATGTTTTCATTTTTTTTTTTGGTTCTTTTATGCGGTCCTGACTGGTGTTGACTGAAAGCCAACTCTCTACTCTTTTTAATGGAAAATGATCACAACCGGTGTTTGCCAACAGCGTTAATTTGATGATTCAGGAAACGGCAGTAACCCCAACAGAGTCAAGCTGTGGACCTCCAGCGCTCCGCTCCGTTGAGGAGGTTGACGTTTTACATTGTACGACAGTCGCATGTCACATGGTACGCCCGCTTACCCAATGGCAAGGATTAGGGTTGTGGGAGGAGCTATCTGACTCAAGGCAAGTAAATGAAATACTAAAAATGTGCAAATCCAGCTGGTTGTCCAGCAGAGCACCTAAATAAGAGAGATCTACGAATCTCCAACGGGCCCCTCCACATCAGTCTTCTGATCACGGCCTCCATGCACAGTGCGTGATCTCTGCTATAGAGTCCAGACAAATCAAAAAACTGCAGTGTTACGACATGAAGAGGAGTTAAAAGAAAAGACAAAAAAGCCATTGAAATCTATTCGGATCTGAAAGGGTTTTTTTCCTTAGAAAATTAAAGAATTTGTTTCAATTTCTTTTTTAAGGCCGTGATCACGACTTAAGGTTATTTATACCATACAGCAGTGCTCTCTGTTATGCACCCATAGCTGAAAACTGCACTCACTAAGTCTGAGGCTCCATGCTGCCACAGGAGCCACTTGCTAGTCCCATCCTGTGAATGGCATTCAGCTCAAGTTTACTGCTTGACGGGATTCACAAAAATCTGAGATTCTCCCAAGAAGTATTTACAATACAAACGGAGAACCCGCAAGAAATCCCTTGTTGACCTAGGGACAGTAATGGGGTTACCAGAGCATATCCTCAAAGCAGCAGGTATGAGTCAGGGTGCCAGTCAGTCCATCACTCACACTCGGTCAGTTCAGCCTAACCTGCGTTCACACTTATTGTCCAGCACACTGGGCTCCTAACTGTAGTTACAGATTTAAAAAGAAATGTCGCATAAACGGCAAAATGTATTCAGTGTCTATTGTTTGTGTTACTGTCGGTAGTGTGTGGGAAACGCGTCATGGACAATTCCAGTGTGGTGTGTGGGAGTAACCATAAATGTAAACAGCATGCAATATAAGCTTCTGTGTGTGTATAAATATGTGTGTGTGTGTAAATGTGTGTGTATGTGTATATGTATGTATATACAGTACTGTGCAAAAGTTTTAGGCAGGTGTGAAAAAATGCTGTAAACAAAGAATGCTTTCAGAAATATAAATAATGATTGTTTATTGTTATCAATTTACAAAATGCAAAGTGAGCGAACAAAAGAAAAATCTAAATCAACTCAATATTTGGTGTTCCTACCCTTTGCCTTCAAACCAGCATCAATTCTTCTAGGTCCACTTGCACAAAGTCAGGGATTTTGTAGGATTCTAGTCAGGTGTTTGATCAACCAATTCTACCAAACAGGTGCTAATGATCATCAATGTCACACGTAGGTTGAAACACAGTCATAAACTGAAACAGAAACAGCTGTGGAGGAGGCTTCAAACTGGGTGAGGAACAGCCAAACTCTGCTACCAAGGTGAGGTTGTGGAAGACAGTTTCATGTCATGGCAAGATTGAGCACAGCAACAAGACACAAGGTAGTTCTACTGCATCAGCAAGGTCTCTCCCAGACAAAGATTTCAAAGCAGACTGGGGTTTCAAGATGTGCTGTTCAAGCTGTTTTGAAGAAGCACAAAGAAACGGGCAACGTTGAGGATCGTAGACACAGTGGTCGGCCAAGGAAACTTAGTGCAGCAGATGAAAGACACATCAAGCTTATTACCCTTCGTAATCGGAAGATGTCCAGCAGTGCCATCAGCTCAGAACTGGCAGAAACCAGTGGGACCCAGGTACACCCATCTATTGTCCGGAGAAGTCTGGCCAGAAGTGGTCTTCATGGAAGAGTTGCAGCCAAAAAGCCATACCTTCAACGTGGAAACAAGGCCAAGCGACTCAAGTATGCACGAAAACATAGGAACTGGGGGGCAGAAAAATGGCAGCTGGTGCTCTGGACTGAAGAGTCAAAATTTGAAATATTTGGCTGTAGCAGAAGGCAGTTTGTTCGTCGAAGGGCTGGAGAGCGGTACAGTAATGAGTGTCTGCAGGCAACAGTGAAGCATGGTGGAATTTCCTTGAACGTTTGGGGCTGCATTTCTGCAAATGGAGTTGGAGATTTGGTCAGGATTAATGGTGTTCTCAATGCTGAGAAATACAGGCAGATACTTCTCCATCATGCAATACCATCAGGGAGGCGTATGATTGGCCCCAAATTTATTCTGCAGCAGGACAACAACCCCAAACATACAGCCAAAGTCATTAAGAACTATCTTCAGCGCAAAGAAGAACAAGAAGTCCTGGAAGTGATGGTATGCCCCCCACAGAGCCCTGATCTCAACATCATCGAGCGTGTCTGGGATTACATGAAGAGACAGAAGGATGTGAGGAAGCCTACATCCACAGAAGATCTGTGCTTAGTTCTCCAAGATGTTTGGAACAACCTACCAGCTGAGTTCCTTCAAAAACTGTGTGCAAGTGTACCTAGAAGAATTGATGCTGTGTTGAAGGCAAAGGGTGGTCACACCAAATATTGATTTGATTTCGATTTCTCTTTTGTTCATTCACTGCATTTTCTTGATTGATGAAAATAAATGATTAACACTTCCATTTTTGAAAGCATTCTTTGTTTACAGCATTTTTTCACACCTGCCTAAAACTTTTGCACAGTACCATATATGTGTGTGTGTGTATATATATATATATATATATATATAATGTGTGTTTGTGTGTGTGTGTATAGTAAAAGAAGCACACGATAACACAGTTAAAAGGTTGGGGAACCGTCCACATATTCTGTAGAGTCAGGAAATTGGTGTGGCACGTTTGTTACAGGCAACTGTAAAAACATAGAAACAAGACAGTCTTTAGGTGGAAAGATGGCTTATTTATGGAGGAGGGGACGGTGAAAAGGATGTCTGGAACAGCAGGGAATCCTGGGAAGGTTGTGATGTCATCTGGAAGGGACAAGACGTGACTAAGGAATGCGGAAGTGGTGCGTCCGTCCCGGCGAGTAACTGGCAATGCTGTCACTGTCCTATTACAGAACAGAGAGATGGGTTATGTACTGGCTTTCTCCTCCATCTTGCGGGTTCACGCAGCGCATCGGGTCCTTTGTTTGCCCCCTAATCTCACGTGTGTGACATATATACGGTATATATATGGAAGCGAAGGTCTGTGATACGGTTTGCATATTTACAGCTGGAGATCCACAAAGGGAGAAAAAATGATTCACGTATCATAAAGTTGTTTTTATTCCTGAACTGTCTGCCCCTACCAGGAGCCTTCATCAGACGATAATGCTTAGACTTACAAGAATCAAAGGCAATATATAGCAAAATTAGGGGGGGGGGGGGGGGGGGGGGGGGGGTTATTGGTTGTAAAGTTTTATTTATTGTGAATAACAACAGCAACATTTATTGATATAGCACATTTTCATACAAATAATAAGACAACACTAATTAACATAGAATATGTTCTACTTAAGTTTGCATATGCTGGGTTTATGTCCTAATTTCTGTTAATGGTGTTTTTGTCTGATAGCCAAGACTCGGCCAGCTCTCTGGCACTTTTAGTACTGGCCTTAAATCTTACTTGTACGTTGTCCCAGTTAAACGTAAGTCCTGTTGATTTAGTATGCGTATAGATCTGTGATCGTGAGTCCTTTCTTCTGATGGCATTGTGATGTTCCTGTATACGTGTTGCAATTCTTTTTGATGTTTGCCTCATGTATACCGCTGAGCAAGAACTGCATGGCATGCTATAAACTGCGTTTCGTGTTTCTGCTGTCGATTTCTTGTTTTTAGCGTTGAAAAGGACAGTTCGCAGATTGTTTGCAGGTTTGTGTGCTATTCTGATGCCTGATTTGGCCAGGATGCGTGCTGCACCTTCTGACACACCGTGTTGATAAGGAAGTGTGTACCAGGTGGGGATGGGGGTGTCTGGTTTGAGTCAATTGTTTGGTGAGTTTTTTGGTGTCTTCTGTGTAGGCATTGTTTAATGAATGTCTTTGAGTGTCCGTTTGAAGTGAAAAGATGGAAAAGATAGCGTCTCTCATTCGTTTTTGTTTCCTTCGTACTCCAGATCGCTGCTTCATTCTTCTTTATGTAGCATACGGTGCTTGCATTAATGCCATAGTGGCGCGCTACTGCAGAATAACTTTTTAGTTCCCAGAGCAAATCCAGTAGTTCAGCCTTCTCCTGGAGTGTTTCAAACTTCTTCTGGCGCTTAGGCTCAGTTCTGGAAGCCTTAGAAGGTGCAGGGCGATTCAACGACATCGTGTGCGTTTAAGAATAACAAAACAATAACAAAATGGAAAACACGAGCCCACTCAGCTGGAGACGCGTCACAAAGCAGCAGTCAATCATCAGCAATGAGAAATGAATAATGCTCTTGGATTGGTTACTTTCACCATCCCAAAGCGCGTTTCCCTCAGCGGTTGCTTCCTGTTCTCTCTACAGCACAGTATTGCCACGGAAAAAGGCATAAAAAATTGCGGAGGATATTTGCGCTTTCCACTAACAATTATTACTTGGGTTCTAAGAACCGTGACTTCACGGGGGTCTGCTGTGTATATATATTACATTGCTTGCAGTTTTTGTAACATTGGTGCTGCTGTTTCAGGCATCTGTTGCTGCATACTCTGGCAGCTGGGCAAAGGCAGCGGGCAGTGGCTGTCTTCGACCAGCTGTCTTTGCAGAGCCGGTGGTGGCCATCTTTGTGCAGCCTGCAGCAGCCAAGCAGCTGGTGGTGACAGCTGTCACAGTATGCAGCAAAAGATGCTTGAAACAGCAGTGCCAATGTAACACATACTGCAGGTAGCATACTGCTGGGAAACAGAGCTAAACTATAACTTAAAATGGGGTTTTGTCAACGTTTACTGCTGATTACCACCCTCAAACCCCAGATGTAGATTAATATCGACAGGCGCCTGAACCCTATGTGCTAACCTAAATCGACACCCACCCTGAAAAAGTTAATTATCTATCTGTCTGTCTATCACAAAACTGCTCATGTCATTTCTCAATGTAGTCTCCACTCTTCTCAATACACTTGTGTCACCTGCCTGGAACTGCCTGCAGAATAAAAGGCTTTGTGTTGTCCGCCCAACCATTCATGCACCCGAGTTCTTGTCGGACACGAGATGCTGAGGGGTGCTACAGTCACTAGTGCAACTTAATGTGCACTAAAAAATTTCCATTTTATAAGAAATACTGATCATCCAGACTTGGACAGCATCTCAATAATATATAAAGACATCTCAAAGTCTGTTCCTTTCAAAGATCGCCGGGTACGTTGGAGAAAAGACCATTCATTTTTTTTTCTATAATTTTCTGGAACATTCTGGTTGATTTTGCGACTTCTCTCATCGCGCTAAGTATCATAGTTCGCTTGCAGCAGCGATTTATAGGCGCAAAGCAGAGGAGAAGGAATACAATTAATCAATTGGTGCTCAAATTATTTGACACGCTGTCTCGGACATACATTTCAAAAAATACTGTTTTGGAGCATGATGATTTAGTTCATTATCGTACAGAATTTTAAAATTTCCATTAATCCTTCTGCCTCCCCACAGCTTAGCATTGAAAGTTGGAGCACCGATTATCCTTTTGAGTAACCTGAGACCACCCAAACTTTTCAGTAGTACTTGTTTTCAGGTCTGACAGCTTCAGAACAACATCAGAGAGGGGATAATCACCACAGGATGTGACATTGGCGATTAGGGTTTTAATCCCTCGCATTCCTCTCATCGTCACAGACCTGCCCTTTCAATTCAAGAGAGTACAGTTCCTGGTGAAGCGTGGCTTTGAAATGTCAATTAACGAGGCCCAGGGACAGACACTCGAGTTGGCAGGGGTTGATCTTAGCTTACCAGGCTTCCTACGTCACTTCCTCCCGGGTTAGTTCCCCAAGAAACCTATATGTCTACGCCCCTGATAGCAAAACCAAAAATATTATATATCAAGAGGCCCTCGGGATATGAAAGCTATCAATATAAATTCTTCTCAATACAAATTACATTACCAGATAGATAGTTGGCCTCCATGTGGGGGCTGACTTAGAGAGTCCTGCAGAGAATCATTTGCCAAACTTGTTTGAGGCAGTTCTCCCAACCCTATCATAAAATTGCAAAGAGACTTTGTTCTTAAAGGGGATAGGGGTACTTAACCATACAAATTTAAACATACAAAATATTTATCAACTTATATGCTCAAATTCACACCACAACAGGTGTTTCTTCTTTAAGGTCAAATGCAGCCTTTAGATCTTTCAGTGTTGCATTTAGACATCCTTGATTAGACCTGTGCTGTCAGTATGAAAACGTTCAAAGTATTAAAAAGCTCTGACCTTAAACTTTCTCCCCTTCCCTGTTCTTTTCTTGGTCTCCTTCAGCTGGATTTTCTCTCCATTTCAAGGCGGTTTTCACTTTAAATCTGCTGAGAACTTCTCAGGCTAACATGGAGGGCTCACAGCATTTCCAGGCCCTCATAAAGACTTTGTTTCCCACACCTGCCACCCATTTCCATTCCATAAGAAATACTGATCATTCTTGAAGACTCGGACAGCATCTCAATAACATATAAAGACATCTCAAAGTCTTTTCCTTTCAAAGATCGCAGGGTACGGTGGAGAAAAGACCATTCAATTAATATTACAGGAAAGGAGGGGAAGGCAGTCATTCATGAAAATACACTTTAGCTGCATATGCTTAAAGCATTCAGTCGTTCAACTTAAAATCTTACATTGAGCGCATTTATCTCATTTCAAATTGTTCAAAATGCATCTAGGCCAACATGAGAGTGTTGTAATCGAGCTCTAGTCTCACTGGGCCACATGTTCTGGGCGTGCAGCAAATTGACAACATTTTGGACAAAAATCTTTGCATACCTATCAGACAGTCTAGGGGTCACAATCCCTCCTAATCCACGAACAGCTGTTTGGTGGGCTCACAGAGGGGCTTAAAGTGGAGAAGGACAAACAAACGGCCATTGTGTTTACCTCACTAGTAGCATATAGACTTATTTTGCTCAACCGGAAAAATCCCCCACTACAACCCACTCCCTCGAAACCTACCCCCACCGCATTTTATAAGTCAGTGGGTAACTGATGTCCTTTACTATTTCTGATTGGAAGACATCACATTCTTGCTTAACTCTTTTAGGGCGGATGTTGACTTTTGTCGACAGGAGGGGTTGAGGGCGAATGTCGACAAAAGTCGACATCCAGGGATAGAGGGTGACAATCAGCTGTTAATGGCGACAAAACTCACTGTCACATCGCAGGCATTCCCTCTGTGCTTGGAGGAATGCTAGACTCGTTGACTCAGCGACTAATCCTTGTGTGTGCGTGAGTTGCGAAATGTAAACAATGGCAAGATGGCATCGACATGTCACAAGGGAGCGAAGCGAGTGCAGAAAAGAAAACACTCGGCAGACAATGTTTTCCGCATTATCGCGGAGTCGGACTCTGATTTTTCAGAATCGGATTTTATTGACAGTGATCAGGAGATCGAACAAGAGAGTGAGAAGCTGGCGTCAGCTGATCGGACACTAGCCGATGCTGCGCCAGCTGGTCCGCTGCCAGCTTAGCGCATTCGCGCAGCCGATGCATCTACGGCAAGGTTCAGAGCTACAGAGCAGAGGAATTGGAGCTTGTGGCACAGTGAGGGTGAACAGGAGACACATGGCTTCACAGTTGAAGCCAGACAGGCTGAAGAGGAAAAGAGGTGACAATACGGTTTTCATGTGGGCAGAAAACTTGGTGGCAGTGGCATGGCATGATGGCAAATGGGTGACTTGTCTCTCTACAGTACACACTAACAATATATGTGAGAAAGTGCAGCAACAGACAATTGAAAAGTAGGCACCAAAGCAACACATATTGTAAGGAGTGCAATGTGGCAATGACTGAAATTGGCTGCTTTGAGCGAGATCAGACTTTGCAGGACTTTGCTGTGTAAAATGTATGTGAAATCATAGAGTATGCAGGCTCATACAACATGCAAGACAGTAACATTTGTCAAAAGTAAATATTTTTTGTTGATTTCAATTGATTTGTGTTCTTTTTTTTTTAAAAAAGTTAGTTTTTGGAATAATATTCAGCCGTAGGAGAAAAGAAACAAAACAAAAAAATTAGCCCTAAAAGAGCTAAAGTGGAGAAGAACAAACAAACGGCCATTGTGTTTACCTCACTAGTAGCATATAGACTTATTTTGCTCAACCGGAAAAATCCCCCCCTACAACCCACTCCCTCGAAATCCACCCCCACCGCATTTTATAAGTCAGTGGGTAACTGATGTCCTTTACTATTTCTGATTGAAAGACATCACATTCTTGCTTAAAGGATCTGTTCAAAACTTCCATCCATCCATTATCCAACCCACTATATCCTAACTACAGGGTCATGGGGGTCTGCTGGAGCCAATCCCAGATTTTGGTGAAGATAAAGGTGAGCTGGTGGGCACACGCTCTGAGCACCCTACCAGGCACTCCATCTGGGCCAGCGCTCTCTCTCTCATCTATATCCTAACTACAAGGTCACAGGGGTCTGCTGGAGCCAATCCCAGCCAACACAGGGCGCAAGGCAGGAAACAAACCCCGAGCAGGATGCCAGCCCACCGCAGGGCGCACACACACACACATTAAGCACACACTAGGGACAATTTAGAATCGCCAATGCACCTAACCTGCATGTCTTTGGACTGTGGGAGGAAACCGGAGCATCTTGAGGAAACCCACGCAGACACGGGGGGAACATGCAAACTTAAAAAAAAAAAAAATATGGCAAGATTTAATTGATAAAACTTTAGAATAAGCATTTATATTGCGGAGAAATGGACATTCTCCGTCCTTTGTTGTTAGTAAAGATTTGCTCTTGCTGTTGGCTCTCCTCTCTTTCTCTTGGGTGGGGGTTCAGTTCTCTTTTGTTAAGTTTAACTTGATCGTATGGAGTGTTATTTTCTTCAAATACATTCATAAAGAAAGTCTCAGTTGGTGAGTTTCTGTGTTTGCTCTAGACATTAACCCTGAAATGTGCTCAGTTTATTTGTGAATATTCTAAATTATGTCACTCTTTAACAGGAAAAAGGAGCCGCTCCACACCATATGAGAAGAGCAGACACTTGCGGGTAGAGAAGAGTTTCTCACACAGCATGGCCTCAGCCACGGATGAAGGTGTGAATGAAAGACTGGCACACATTAAACAGGAGGAATATGACTGGGACACACCGGAGAAATTTTATTTCTGTGTGAAGGCAGAGAATTGTGAGGGAAGAATTTCAAATTTTAAAGAGGAGGGGTGCGAGCGAGAGACTGTTGACGTTAAAACTGAGGATTCAGAAGAGTCGTCCATTAATCTTGAACTGCAAAATCACGAGGGTGGAAGTTATTTGAAACAAGATGTTTCTAAAGAATCTCATTCCAGTGTACAGCCTCAGTTCACGAACTCAAGACCACTGGCTAGCCAAGAGAGTTCTATAGAACTGAAATCTGAGTTGGAAGAGGAAATCGATGAAGGAAACACGAGAGAAGCAGAAGAGCAGCAGTCATCTAGGAGTGTGGGAACAAGTAAGTAATGAGGTTAAATATTAAAGGAAGTGTAACTGATGCCATTTACAGATTCTACTGTCTTGGTGTTTTAAGGAGGTGGAAGTGAGAGGGGAATACATGTGTAAGTCCTAGTACAGCGACAAGCTGGTTGGATGCATAACAACTAATAACAGCTGTCCTAACAAATAATAAACCAAAAATGTCTGAACGAGCAGAAAAAAATATCAAAAGTTTCCAGCTTGCAACTTTCTACATAACAGTGATTATACCATTCAAACCTTGTCCAGAATGGCAATCATGCATACTCACGCTTTGCTGACGTACAAAGTATGTGTTTGCTGTGCTGATGTCATCCTTGCAGGTTTATTGTATAATTACAGCCTCTCTCTCTCTATAGATATATAGAGATATAGAAATATAGATATATCTATCTAGAGATACAGATATATCTCTGTCTATCTAGAGATATAGATATATCTCTCTCTCTCATATACAGTGGGTACGGAAAGTATTCAGACCCCCTTCAATTTTTCACTCTTTGTCATATTGCAGCCATTTGCTGAAATCATTTAAATTAATTTTTTCCCTCATTAATGTACACACAGCACCCCATATTGACAGACAAAAAAAAGAATTTTTGAAATTGTTGCAGATTTATTAAAAAAGTAAAACTGAAATATCACATGGTCCTAAGTATTCAGACCCTTTGCTTGGTATTTAGTAGAAGCCCCCTTTTGAGCTAATACAGCCAGGAGTCTTCTTGGGAAAGATGCAACAAGTTTTTCACACCTGGATTTGGGGATCCTCTGCCATTCCTCCTTGCAGATCCTCTCCAGTTCTGTCAGGTTGGATGGTAAACGTTGGTGGACAGCCATTTTTAGGTCTCTCCAGAGATGCTCAATTGGGTTTAAGTCAGGGCTCTGGCTGGGCCATTCAAGAACAGTCACAGAGTTGTTGTGAAGCCACTCCTTCGTTATTTTAGCTGTGTGCTTAGGGTCATTGTCTTGTTGGAAGGTAAACCTTCGGCCCAGTCTGAGGTCCTTAGCACTCTGGAGAAGGTTTTTGTCCAGGATATCCCTGTACTTGGCCGCATTCATCTTTCCCTCGATTGCAACCAGTTGTCCTGTCCCTGCAGCTGAAAAACACCCCCACAGCATGATGCTGCCACCGCCATGCTTCACTGTGGGGACTGTATTGGACAGGTGATGAGCAGTGCCTGGTTGTCTCCACACATACCTCAGTGCAAGACACATGACAGCCCGCATGGAGTTTGCTAAAAGACACCTAAAGGACTCTGAGATGGTGAGAAATAAGATTCTCTGGTCTGATGAGACCAAGATAGAACTTTTTGGCCTTAATTCTAAGCGGTATGCATGGAGACAACCAGGCACTGCTCATATAGATATAGATATAGATATATATAGATATAGATATATAGATAGATATATATATATATAGGGGGTCCTCGGGTTACAACGTCTCGACATACACCGTTTCAAGTTTACAACGCTCACTCCCATAAAAACTTAATTTTTTTTTTTTTTTTGAGACTTGAGAAGGAATAAAAATAAGGATTTTTTTCACTCATTTTTTCTGTTCCTACAGTACAGTGTACAGTACAGTATATTTATGTCCTTTTTCTGTGGCTTAGTTGTGTTTTTATGTTCTAAATTATGATTTTGCAAATGTGTTAAGATAGGATGTGTTTTGACTTGCACCAAAATTTGGGTTATATCACTGTTGTAGGAACGGAACTGTGTCGTAACCCGAGGACCCCCTGTATAGATATGTACAGGTGCTGGTCATAAAATTAGAATATCATGACAAAGTTGATTTGTTTCAGTAATTCCATTCAAAAAGTGAAACTTGTATATTAGATTCATTCATTACACACAGACTGATGTATTTCAAATGTTTTATTTCTTTTAATGTTGATGATTATAACTGACAACTAATGAAAGTCCCAAATTCAGTATCTCGGAAAATTAGAATATCAATTAAGACCAATGCAAAAAAAAGATTTTTAGAAATGTTGGCCAACTGAAAGGTATGAACATGAAAAGTATGAGCATGTACAGCACTCAATATTTAGTTGGGGCTCCTTTGGCCTGGATTACTGCAGCAATGCGGCGTGGCATGGAGTCGATCAGTCTGTGGCACTGCTCAGGTGTTAGGAGAGCCCATGTTGCTCTGATAGTGGCCTTCAGCTCTTCTGAATTGTTGGGTCTGGCGTATTGCATCTTCCTCTTCACAATACCCCATAGATTTTCTATGGGGTTAAGGTCAGGCGAGTTTGCTGGCCAATCAACAACAGGGATACCATGGTCCTTAAACCAGGTACTGGTAGCTTTGGCACTGTGTGCAGGTGTCAGGTCCTGTTGGAAAATGAAATCTGCATCTCCATAAAGTTCGTCAGCTGCAGGAAGCGTGAAGTGCTGTAAAACGTCCTGGTAGATGGCTGCGTTGACCTTGGACCTCAGAAAACACAATGGACCAACACCAGCAGATGACATGGCACTCCAAACCATCACTGACTGTGGAAACTTTACACTGGTCCTCATGCAACGTGGATTCTGTGCCTCTCCTCTCTTCCTCCAGACTCTGGGACCTTGATTTCCAAAGGAAATGCAAAATTTACTTTCATCAGAGAACATAACTTTGGACCACTCAGCAGCAGTCCAGTTCTTTTTGTCTTTAGCCCAGGCGAGACGCTTCTGACGCCGTCTCTTGTTCAAGAGTGGCTTGACACAAGGAATGCGACAGCTGAAACCCATGTCTTGCATACGTCTGTGTGTGGTGGTTCTTGAAGCACTGACTCCAGCTGCAGTCCACTCTTTGTGAATCTCCCCCACATTTTTGAATGGGTTTTGTTTCACAATCCTCTCCAGGGTGCGGTTATCCCTATTGCTTGTCCACTTTTTTCTACCCCATCTTGTCCTTCCCTTCGCCTCTCTATTAATGTGCTTGGACACAGAGCTCTGTGAACAGCCAGCCTCTTTAGCAATGACCTTTTGTGTCTCGCCCTCCTTGTGTAAGGTGTCAATGGTCGTCTTTTGGACAACTGTCAAGTCAGCAGTCTTCCCCATGATTGTGTAGCCTACAGAACTCGACTGAGAGACCATTTAAAGGCTTTTGCAGGTGTTTGGAGTTAATTAGCTGATTAGAGTGTGGCACCAGGGGTCTTCAATATTGAACCTTTTCACAATATTCTAATTTTCCGAGATACTGAATTTGGGACTTTCATTAGTTGTCAGTTATAATCATCAACATTAAAAGAAATAAACATTTGAAATACATCAGTCTGTGTGTAATGAATGAATCTAATATACAAGTTTCACTTTTTGAATGGAATTACTGAAACAAATCAACTTTGTCATGATATTCTAATTTTATGACCAGCACCTGTATATATAGATATATAGATAGATAGATTTAATATAAAATCCAACATCCGTCTGTCTGTATGTTTGTCTGCTTTTCACGAGAGAACTACTTAACGGATTTAGATCTTTTGTTTTTTTTCAATAATCTGCTGGAACATTCCAGTTGATTTTGTGACTTCTCTCATCACACTAAGTATCATAGTTTGCTTGTGACAGTGATTTATAAGCGCGAAGCGGAGGGCGAGGCATAAAATTAATCAATTGGTGCTCAAATTATTTGACACACTGTCTCGGACATACATTTCAATAAATACTTAATAAATAAATAAATAAATAGTTTTTGAGCGCAGCGATTCAGTTCATTATCCTACAGAATTCCATTAATTCTCCTGCCGCCCCTCAACTTAGCATTGAATGTTGGAGCACCGATTTATCTTTTTGAGATACCCGAGCCCACCCAAACTTTGCTATGGTACCCATCAGTGACATGCGGTGAGGTTCATGGCTGGTGACTCCTTCAGAGTCAAATTTGCAAATATGTGAACCCAAAAGAGTAGCTTATTGACTATTCAATTGGCAGCATGCACATTTGACTACTGGTAATGTTTCATATCTCATCAGCATTCTTTACACACACACACAGGTAAGGCGCATATTTTGGATAAGAAAGAACGTTACATTTATAGGGGCGAGAGCAGAGAGAGTGCAATTGCCCCTCACCCTCCATGTGTTCTAAATTTGCCGCTGGAATTCCACAATTCATACTCATTCAATACAAATAAAGTATAGAGTGGTGCACAAAATATTTTGAAAAATGAAGTTGTTTTTAAATGTTTTTTATTTCTGATGCTGTAATGAATTTTAATCCAGACTGTTCAACAAAAGAATATTTTATTTAAGGTCAAAATTTAGTTTTTAAATATTGGATTGTTTTTTTTCTTAGTCTGATCCCATTTTTTTTTTATAAAATAGAAAACCATTTATGGTCTTACCTTCATTTGTAAATGAAGTCCATGTGCCTATCCTTCTTCATGGAAATCTGTCACTTTCTTGTAAAAATCCTCCTTATTTTCCTTTAGTTTTAAAAGTCTTAATCTTCCATTTTGGCAGGCAGTCGGAACACAAAATGAAAATAAACGGCCCGCTGCAGTGCACTTGACTTTCTGATCTCGGTAACTTATTGGTGCCTCTGCGTAGAAGAACAGCAGCAAAGAGCAACTGTTGGGCTCACATGCGCCTCCTTCAGGTCAGCACTGTACTGTCTGCTCACCCTGTGCCTTTTCACTGCTGTTTTATGTCCGATCAACAAGACCAAATCTGTCACAAACATTCATTAAAGGTATTAGCCAGACTGTGGAAAGTCAGGGTGTATAATAAACGTGTCTGCAGACATTATATTGGTAACATACAGAGAGACAGTAACAGGCACGCGCCAATTACAGTGTGTGACGGAGAGCGCAGTCCGAGGTGAAGTGAGGCACGTTGCTGCCACACCTTGCATTTCTCCACTGTATTTGAACAGGAAATGTGCCAATTCTGTGATTTTCACTATAAAAATGATCAGAATTATTGGAATCCTACAGTAAACAAACAAAGCACAGACCAGTGGACACATTTATTTTATGTTATCATTATTAGTTTTTTCACTTTTCATGATGACAGCCCCTGACCGCACATCCATGGTAATCATCTCCAGGTCTGTCAGCTTCAGAACAACATGATAAAGGCGATAATCATCACAGGATGTGGCCTTGGTGAGAGGGTTTTAATCCCTCACATTCCTCTAATCAAGGTTATTATAGCTAATAAAAGCTAAAATCAAAACTGAAACTATTATTAAAAAAACATTTTTATAAACTGAAATAAAATAATTAACAAAACCGACATGTAAAACTAAAACTAAACTTAAAGTAGCTGGAAAGACTAACTGAAATAAAATAATTTACTAAAATATTTTTAGTTTTCATTTTTGAATGAATATTCTTGCAGTTAGTCTTTAACCTTTGTAAGTTTTCTCTAAAACAGAAAGTCATCCACCACGAGCCGCCCGCATATATTCACCCAGTGAATGGTGGCTGTTCACATAGCATTTGCGGTGACAGAGCAAGCTGAAAGCGGGTGCATAAAGTGTGAGACATAGAAAGCGATTTATGTGCCGCCTTTCTTTGTGCTTGTTGTATATCAAGATGTAATTCAAATGGCTGAAATCAGAATGTGCTGGTCAACAAAACATTTACCATATGGACAGAAAAATCACGCGTGAGTAATGTTTCAGTTTTTTTCTCAAGTGTCTGCTTTTTGTTGACAGCAATTCACCTGCCACTTCGCACAGGAGAAATCGTTTTTACTTTCTCATATACGAATTATAAAGTATAGTAATCATGAAAAAATTCAACCTCGATATTTTGATGAATCATGACATTATAGACTAACCAGTGTTCAACAATACTGTTTTTTGGAATTGTGTATGTACGCGCGTGCGTGTGTTTGTATGTCTGTGTGTAAACACGATAACTCAAAAACGCAACTAGATAGATGGATGAAATTTGGCATGTGGTTGTAACACCACAGTTGTAGATCCGTATTAACTTTTGGGCCAAATCCATCACCCGGAAGTGGTACTTTACCTGAACACATACTCGATCTTTTTTTTTTTTTATACAGCTGCAGAGTCCGATTTATTAAACTTTACTTTTATAATAATTGTTAAATATATTATTTATTTGATTTGTTGTTGATGGTTCCTTAATGTACATAATATAAAAATATAATTATGGTCTTGCGGTTTACTCCTCTAATATCCATCCCCATATCCGAGTATACAAGAAAGTCGAGGGGAGAGCACTCCCGGTTTTTGAAAATAAAACGGCACTGATCGAGAGGCTGACTAGGTCATCATACAAGATCAGCATATTGTTGCTGACCAATCACTTTTGCTTTAAAAACATCGTTTAACAACAAAGCGATACAAAGGTAGAGAGTCTGACAAGTGATGAAAAACTAAACGTACTAATGGGTTTTTGTATTTAATCCGTATTTATTCATTTATCTTTTTTAGTTCATATTCAGAACTCAAAATACCTGATATTGTGAAAGTAATCCATCAGCAGAATTATATTTTAAAATATTTGTCTCCCTTTTTTTCAATGTTTTTCTCCCTCAAAATAGATAGTTGAAATATCATATTCTTTTTGTTCTTAATATCATTCTTATCATACATATTGCATACCAGGGATTTTTCCTGCCTTACATCCAAACCTGCTGCTGTAGGCTACAGGTTTCCTGCAGTCCTACTCTGGATAAACAGGTTTAGATAATATATATGTTGTTCTTAATCTCAGATGCTGTCTGTTGTTTTATGTCTGTCCGTACTGCTATTACCTGTTCTTGTCCTGCTCATTATGGGTTTACTGTCCTTTATGGTGGTCTCTTCAAGTCTCACTGCCCCTAACCTTGACACTACATGCTTGTTGTTCTTTGTTTCCCTCAATACAGCTAGGTGGGGATCTGCACACTCATTCAAGTCTAAGAGCCCTGTTCTTCCTAAGCCCCTGTGATTTTCATGAGAAAATATTTTAAAAATTTGTGTAAAATTGATCATATTCAATGTCTAGTTTCAATTATGCTTGTTTTTATCAGACAAAAACAAAACCAGATAGTAAACCAGGCAGTGTAGTAAGCTTCCACTAACATTAAACTCGTATCCAAATCTGTTAAGTGTACAATTCTGTCTGATTGTGACACAAAACTAACTCCGTAGGCGCTCCATGCCATAATTACTAAAATTAAAACTAAAACTAATATATATAAAAATATTTTTTTGTGAAATAAAAACTAAACTAAAAATAAAAATACACAATGAAGGAAAAACAAAACTAAACTGAATTTCCAAGTAAGGTTAAAAAAATATATATAGAAATAAAAACTAATATAAAAAGGCAAAACTATAATAACCTTGCCTCTAATCATGACGGACCTGGCCTTTCAATTCAAGAGAGTACAGTTCCTGGTGAAACTTTCATTTGCAATGTCAATTAACAAGGCCCATGGACAGACACTCGAGTTGGCAGGGGTTGATCTTAGCTCACCACACTTCTCGCATGGTCAGCTGTATGTCACTTTCTCCTGGGTTAGTTCCCCAAGAAACCTATATGTCCTCAGCCCTGATAGCAAAACCAAAAATACTGCATATCAAGAGGCTCTCCGATAGGAAAGCCTTCAATATAAATTCTTCTCAATACAAATTACATAAAAAAAAAAATATAGAGATTTTTAAAGTTTGTCCTGTTTCTCTACTATGTGGTTTGGAGCCACAAGGGACAGCTAGTCTATATATATATATATATATATATATATATATATATATATATATATATATATATATAAAATCCCTATGTGCGTCCAGGTGTCCGTGTGTGGGTGTCTTCTGGTGAAGTGCGCATGCGCGGGGCACGGTGCGATGCGCAATATTACTGTCAGAGAAAGTTAGAGGCGTTTTACGGAAATACAAACCAATATTACTGCGAGAGGAAATTAAAGGTACACAATACAGTGACACATATTACAGCCACATACAAGCCAGTATTACTGTCAGAGGAGATTAAAGGCATATTACCGACGCGCACGCCTGTGTTACTGCCAGAGAAAATTAAAGGTATATTACAGACGTGCAAGCCAGCGGACGTACAAGACGGTATCCTTCAATAAGGGCGCGCACAAAAAGGCGAGCCTCAAAAGGGCGACCTCAATTGGGCGCAGCGAATAAAGGCGCGCGTAAATAAAGATCTGCACCTTTGTTGCTCTTCACATATTCCAGAGCCATTTCAACTAAATTCTCTACGAACGCCTTTATTCGCCGCGCTCAATTGAGGTCGCCCTTTTGAAGCTCGCCTTTTTGTGCGCGCCCTTATTGAATAGAGCTGTACAAGACAGTATTACTGTCACAGAAAATTAAAGACACACAATACATGGCGGCAGCCCATGAAGAACGGTGAGCTCAACAAGTAAACCTCAACAAAAGAAAGGCTGAAAGAAAGAAAAATACGACCAACAAAAAGAATGAGGTCAAAGTCCCTTGCCATTTAATATAGACTGTTCCTACTAATGTTTATGCACTACTGTTCTAGCGCCCGTTATTGTAACGGGCTAAATGACTAGTTATTAATATTTTTATGTTCACACGCCTCCTTTGACAGCAGAGAGGAACTGCGAGTGATGTGGAGAGAAGTTACAAGCAGCCTTTCTTTCTTCCCTCCTTCCTCCCATTTTGTGCACCTTTACTGATTTCAATTCGCTTTATGTGTGGCCAAGAGCCGAGCTTCTGACGGAAGTGAAAAGACAGGGGAAAAGGGTGACACCTACTGGCAGAAAGACAAAAGCAACAGAGTGTACTTGTAGACGGCAGTACCTGTGAGGTACGTCTCTCACGTAACACCCATCGCATTAGACTGCGGTTAACATTAGGGTCCCGGGACATACTGGTTAACATTACGGTTGTAGGAGGGTTATCTGAGTCAAAGAGCGTTTCATGACTGACGTTGTGGGCATTACCCGACCTACGTCGTCGGTATTGCAAGCTGCAGCACTCAGTATTACTAGACGGTCTCCCATCCAGGTGCTAACCGAGCCTGACCCTGCTTAGCTTCTGTGATCAAACGTAATCAGGGTGGTATAGCCATAAGCGAGAGTTGATCATTTTTCTCTCTCCATAAAGACAAACCTGGAAGCCATCTTTTTCTTTCTTTCCTTCTTTCGTTTTCTGAATTTTAATGTTCTTTGTCCTTCATGCTGCTCACCTTTTCTTGGCTGTCTCGCTGTCACCCCCCACTCTGTCGGACTTTCTCGCTAGCCCAGTAGATTCAAAGACCAGGGGCAAATTGGACATCAGATTTCCCAACCTTTTCTTTATGCCACCATCAAACCTGGACCATTCATTTTGAGACAGAGGGGAAGGACAATAGCCCACAGCATGGCACATCTTCCACCAGGATGGCCAAGTGAAGGGATGCAGTCCACAGTGGGAGTTAGAGAAGGGTGTTAGAAAAGGGAGTTAGAGAAATAGTCAGATAATGGTGAATGAAGACTGTGGTAAATTGAGGTCCGCGGCGGATTGGCACCTTTTTTAAATGAATAGTCACCGCATTCGCCTCTTGGTAGGAGGGGGTGGCATGGTAGCGTGGCAGGAGTGGTTCCCGGGAGCGGGCGGTTCTGCACTAAGTGCACAGTAGTAAGATTGTCTGTGACTCTTATTGGTGCCTTGAGCTACTAATAGTCACAGCTGTGCCACGTCCCCATTTTAAAAGGGGAAGCGAGAGCATGGAGGGGGAGGAAAAAAAAAGGATCGAGATTAAAAAGGCAGATCAAGAGGGAAGAAAAGACAGAAAAAGAAAGGAAGGTTAAAAGAGAGAGAGAGAGAAGAAGGCAAGAGGTGGAGATCTGGTGTAAGTGAGCACACCAAAAGGTGCAGAAGGCAGACAGCTGGGAGGAAGTCCCTCATGAATGGCACTTGTGGGCTGATGGCCACTCCAGCTGAGTGACCTGGGTAGCTGGCCACAAGGCGGCTCAGTTGTAGTGACTCACCACAGAGAGGCAGCACGGCTGCTGGGGAAGTAGAGAGGAGCGTTCTGCGGGTGGGACCATGGACGATGGGGGATGTAAGCCTGGCAGTGGGAGTCGGTGGCTCGATGAGGTGCCCTGCTTCAAGCCAGACAGGGCTAAAAGGAGTCAGAGCCGAGGAGCAATGTGGAAGGTGGGCTGAACTGCTGGATTGGTGACTTTTTGGCTGCAAAGACCCGCTCAGGATACAGCAGGTTTGAAAGGACTGCACTGGGGCTCAAAGTTTTAAGGACAGTTTCCTGCCCTCTGGTTTTTAAACTAATTTTTAAAGGAATACTAGGGGGCTTTGTGCCTTGGTTGCTTCGCTCGCCAACCCCTGGGCTGGCACTATGCACTTGCCACTTTGCGGTTCTGTCACTCGCGTATGGGGATGCGGATGTACATTGGGAATTGTTACATATGCATAATAGAACTATTTTATATTACAGTGAGTTATTAACCATATTAAAAAATAGTAAAACGTAATAATTTGAAAGTAAATTATGTTTCATGTTGCGTTATACGATTTTCGTTCTGTTTGGCTTTGAAATTTACACACAAATACTTTTTAAACATACACTTTTACTGTAAAACATCAGTAAAAACTATTTTTTGAATTAAATTTTCATCAATCTCGCATTGAATTTTGATTCCGTGTTTGGACTTTCATCGTGACAACACAATGTACAACTGCCCGTGATTGAATTTCATTTCTTTCTCTCTATTAAATAAAACGACTTTTTTGAATGTTTGCCTCTGAGATTTGTTAACTGTCTTTGCAAAAGCTATTCTAACGGGAAACTGTTAACATTTTAATACGAATGGCATATCAAGATCTCCTTTGGTGTCTAATGTTAAACCCTGAAGATGTACTACATTACCTTTCTTGGATACATCCTTCTTTCTACAGTAATTCATGCAGAGGAAGACCAGACGGTGTTAACGGTTGTAGATATTCTATGGGATATTGTAAGTTGAGTTTATATCTTCCGCACCATCACCACCAACTGTTTCAGCAGGGTCTATTGATATGCATTTAACCAATTTGCCGTGTAACTGATCGACATTTTATCGTTGATTCGTTTGACTTCATCTTTTCTCGGTGCTAGGATTGCCCATGTACTCATTTTTTCTGATGATGATCCTTCAGGATGAAATTCCTTAGTGAGATTTGGACATAATACGTCTTCTTTTATTGGGAACTTAAAGTGAGGAAAACGTAAAGATGTATAAGAGCTGAGAGAGCAGGAACTGAGTCTGACAAAAGCATTCACACGAATGAGAGGTGAGGACCGTGGGTGTGGGCTGTTAACTGTAAAAGGTGGAGAGGAGGAAGGGACTTCAAAAAATCTCATGGCCAAAGTCTCGACTCGCACGACTTTCAGAAATCTCTTGATAAAAGTCTTGTCTCGTCCCAAGATTTTTTCTAAATAAGAGAGACATTTAACTTACCTTTTTGTGTTATTACAGATTTCCAGGAGAACTGCAGCTTCTTTATATCGTCATTTCCTCAGACTTCTCCTCAGTGCAGACTGCAACATAAAAAAGAGAGGAGAAAGATGAAGAAATCAGCAAAAGGATCAGAGGATTTGACAGAACCCTCTTTCCATTGCAGTTCTCTTCCTACTGCTAAACAAGCACAGATAGGAGCCATCAAAAATAAAAAACAAGATGTTCATAATACGGACCAAGAAGCTCTTTATGTATACAGAGAGTGCAGAATTTTTTTCAAAAACACTCCTGACAGTAAAGATCATAAGTTGATACATAGGAGGCAAAAGCCATATGTTTCTTCTGAATATGGTAAACTGTTTCCATGCAGTCAAACTCTTCCCAGTTACAAAATAATTCACACTGGAGAGAAATCTCATTGCTGCTCTGAATGTGGAAAAAGATTCTCGCAAAAAAGCAGTCTGCAGAGGCACACCAGAATTCACACCGGAGAAAAACCTTATTGTTGTTCTGAATGTGGGAAGCGATTTGCTGCCAGAAGTGCTGTTCAGAGGCATACAAGGAGTCACACTGGAGAAAAACCTTATTGCTGTTCTGAATGTGGCAAACGATTCTTTGACAGCAGTGGTCTTCAGAAGCACACAAGAATTCACACCGAAAAGAAACCTTATTGCTGTTCTGAATGTGGTAAACACTTCTCATACAGCAGCAGTCGTAATAGACATATGAGAGTTCACACTGGAGAGAAACCTTTTTGCTGTGAAGAATGTGGCAAACGATTCTCGCTATTAAGTCATTTTCAGACCCACACAAGAATTCATACTGGAGAAAAGCCATATAGCTGCTCTGAATGTGACAAATGTTTCTCACACAGTGGAAGTCTGAATAATCACATGACATTTCACACTGGACAGAAACCGTATTGCTGTGCAGAATGCGGCAAACAATTCTCACTAAAATGCAGTCTTCAGAGACACACAAGAATCCACACTGGAGAAAAACCTTTTTGTTGTCCTGAATGTGGCAAACAATTTTCTAACAGTAGCCATCTTCAGAGACACACAAAATTCGCACATTAGGCAAGAAGCCATATTGCTGTTTTGAACGTGGCAAAAGATTCTCTAATAACAGCAGGATTTGGAAACTTAAAAATTAATTTGAAAATGTGAAAAAAATACAATGTATCCGCACCGCAGAGACCCTGGGATCACAATCTAGACTACAAAACAGAAAACAAGATTTTAGTCAGTGGGAGGAGACACCAGTATGAACTGACAGAAAAATAGATGCCAGAAAACTGGACTTTTTTTAAATGATAAAGAAAACCTGAATAATTGAATTACGGTCGTCATCATCTGAGTTCACCTCTGTTATAGCGCGTCATTACGTGAAAAAAGCAGTGTCAGAATTGGTGGGATCGTGAACGCGACAGAGAATAAAACTGAATAAAAAAAAAACCCTAACCTTTACAAATATCATAAATTTACACCGGCTGTTACAGACTGAAATCAAATGTATGTTTTTATTCTAAGATAGTAAGAATAAGTGCAGCTCACTTCTCAAAACGGACTCGTCCGGTCTCAAACCCGTGAAGTTTTGATTATCAGTCAACAGTTGATACCATTGCGCCACCAAAGCGGTCATAACAAATGCATACCTTTTGTGAAAGTGTTTGATATTTGGAATTCAGGCTTTTCACACATTATACAGTTCATGTCTACATTTTGTCAATTATTACTAAAACATGAAAAACGTTTCTGTTTTAACGATGTGTTTACATACATCATTGTAGACACGGAACCCATGAAATGCATGTGTTCCAAATAGTAATATAGTATTTATAAAAGGTGTCATTTTGCTTGACTTCTCACTCTATACAACTCTAAGCAACTGACACGCAGGTAAACAGATTTGAGCTGAGAAAACTGTGCGGGGTGGGGAGATGTGATAGAAGGCTGCTTGCTGCTTATCAACACATTTACAGGACAAAAGACACTGATGGAGAGGTGCAAAGTGATTTAAGGTGGGACGGATCTACAAGTTTTTTCATAGGCTCTGGTAATTCTAGTGTTAAGGAGCTACAGCAGTACAACAGAAAAAAAACACAACATCAGGCACACTCCTTTCATGGTAGTAAACCCATCATGAAAATTTGGAGAAATGAAACCCTGAGAAAATCTCCATTGCTGTTCAGAATATGGCAAACGTTTCTCAGAAATACAGTCTCTTCAGCTGCCCACAAAAAAATCCATACTTGAAAATGATTATGGTGCTGCTGTAAATGTGGCAAACTTTTTTTTTTTTTTTGAGATAGTAGCTCTCTTTGGCAGTACACAGGAATTCATTCAGGAGAGAGAACCCTCATTGCAGTTTTGAACATGGAAAACAATTTTCAGAAATAAACAACTGAAAAAATGTATGCAAGAGTGAGACTTTCATTGCTGTTCAGGATGTGGCAAAAGATTCTCCTGTGACAGCTGTGCTCAGAATTCATATTGCTCATATGTTGTGGTCTGAGGTGGGCTGGCGCCCTGCCTGGGGTTTTTTTTTTTGCTGCCTTGTGCTCTGTGTTGGCTGGGATTGGCTCCAGCAGACCCACGTGACCCTGTAGTTAGGATATAGTGGGTTGGATAATGGATGGATGGATGGCTATGTTGTGGTATAAGTTGGTAAACACACAACATTCACAGATGACACCAGACACTGAGGAGACAGCAAAAACGATTCAAAAAGACCTGAACAAGCTCCAGAACTGGCTAAACACTTGGAAAAAGCAGTTTAATGTTAAAAAAAAAAAGTGTGATACGTAACAAAAGGGAAAATCAATTCTAAATACAAGATGGGAGACCCTAAGCTACAGGAAGCAACTTATGACAAGGATTCCTGGGTTTATTATTGACGCAAGATTTTCATCATTTAGGCAAGTGAGTATAAGCAATTAAAAAAGGGAAATGAAACATTAGGTTATCTCGTTTAAACCGTTGAATGAAAATCAAAGATGTTGCGCTCAGACGGTGTCATTTCTAGCAGCCAAAAACTCAGTAAATCCCCAAGTGAAATGCCGGCAGAGCTGCGGTTTGGGGGAATGTTAAACGTTTCAGAATAGATCAAGAAAGACAGACGTGAGAAAGAGTTGGGGTCCGAGCAGGGAGTTCCCCCTTTCATTGCGGTACGTGGCCACAGTTCAACATTAAATTAATGGACAGACATCGCTGGGCTCCATGGGTGTTAATCAGTTTCAAACTACCGGTCTATGGAGACAAATCAGCATTTCTATGTGTACTCGATGTGTAATTAGCCATTTGTAAAGTTTGTGTTTGCATTTTACCTCTGAATCTGTCACAATGCTCTGTTCTCGAAGAAGAATGTTAGACAAAACCAAAGTGAATTGAATTGATTGTAAGCTTATCGAAGAAAGGATGCCATGCGGTTTGAGCAACACATGCGATCCCTGCGTGTGCCACTGGGGTTAATGATGTTGACTTCCCATCCGGGTCCTTCTTTTACTGTGGAATCATGAGAGGGTGGGAAGGGGTATCACTGGTCCTCGGGTGTGTTCTTCAGCCTGGGAATGGAGGTGGCCACTGTGTTACAGTCTCTATGTCCCGCTCTCTATCCTCCTAAACCAAACTAGTCTAGCGCAGTAGTAAGAGCTAACTAAAGGAGTCAATTGTCACTTGGAGACATTTCTCTGCTGCGTCATTAATGTGCGTGAAGAGATTTGTGTGTCTGAATTTATAACCTTGGCTGAGTTTACCCTCAATGTCTTTTATCATTCTACAGTTGTGGCCCAGAGTTCTAAGAATGACCCAAGTGTTGGTTTTCACCAAGTTGGTTGCTTCAGTGTTTTTAGATCTTTTTGTCAGATGTTTCTTTGGTAGACTGAAGTAGAATGACAAGCATTTCAGAAGTTTCAAAGGGTCTTACTGACAATTCCATGAAGTTTATGCACAGAGTCCATATTTGCAGTGTTGGCCCTTGTTTCTTTTTCAAGTCCTCTGCAATTCAGCCTGGCAGGCTGGCAATCAACGTCTGGGCCAAATCCTGACTGATTACAGCTGCCCATTCTTGATCATCAATGCTCGGAGTTTGTCAGAATTGGGTTTTTTTTTTTTGGTTTGAGGATTGACCACACGTTCTCATTGGGGAGTTTCCTGGCCATGCACCCCAAATTTCGATGTTTTGTTCCCCGAGCCACTTAGTGCACCATCATGCTGGATTGTTCATTGTTGGTCACCAGACTGTTCTTGGATGGTTGGGAGAAGTTGCTCTCGGAGGAGGTTTTTTTTTTTTTTAATTTCTTGATACAGTTCTTACAAAAATATACCAATCTTGTACGCGGTAGTAAAGCCTGTGAACACTATTTTGTCATCAATCATCAAAATAAAGAAAATTGTTTCCATAAATATATTGCGTCCAGTGGTAAAATATGGCAGCTAAGAATGTAAAGCTGAAATAACTGATTTATGAATTCCTCAGTGCCAATAACTTCAGGTTGTGAGGGAACCAAAGGCTACTTGCCAAATTTTCTTTGTTATACAGTATAAACAGAATGGTGCTGTATCTTAATGTGCTGCACAGTTCTACTGAATCCTCCAGGTCACCATCAATCTTCACAATTATCCAACTCGTCCTCCTCTCTGCTAACTTTCCAAACCAGAGATTGTGCTCTTGCTACTCCTAATACAACCACAGCATCCCCCCTCTGCACTGACTCCACTCCTTTTAACTCCACTTCATGCTCCGCTGGTGTCTTCTGATTCCCACACTGCTGATGACTTGTAATCAATTCACCTCACTGCACACTTTCATGTGTGTGTCCTGCACCGATCAATGCTGTAACGGGTTGTGCCAAAATCAATCAAAACACTAAAGGGATTTACAATCAAAACACTCCTCATATCTCATTTCACCACACACTTCAACCCTCAAACTATGAGTCTGCACGGCTGGGGTTTCATCCTAAAACCATCCCGATGCAGTCCCAGTTATGGTGGGCAGGACAGCCTTGGCAAGAATTTCAGTGTCCGGAATTCTGCTCTGCCACTTAACATGAAAGAACTTTAAGTGGCAATTTTTTGGGAATAGTTGAAATCTTAGTAAACCCTTCACATTTTACAGGTGTAAAGAAAAGTGAGGAGCACTACAACCCTAACCACCTTCAGCTTCATCGGTGGGCTTACGCCTCTTCTGCTTCAGATGTTAAATGAAGTCTGCCCGAGGCTACACTTACTTAAGTGGTCCTGGTGTTTACTTCATCGTCAATACCAGTGCCCTGGGACTGTGTGCTGCCAAGGTACATGAACCTGTTCTCAACACTGAGTCTATGACTGCTGATTTGTTCAACTTATGGTGTCCCTGGTGCAGGCTGATGTTTAACTTCTGTCTTCTTATTGTTAATGATAAGTCCAAAGTCGGTCCATTCATCAGAGCACTGCACTGCTTATCAGCCTTTGAATCAGCATTGAGGCCTCAGTTATGAAGCAGAGGAGCCCTCTGATGGCGTCTGCTCCATCCCTACTTTTTCTGTGAAGCCTTCTCACTGAAAAAAGTATAACCTCCATTCAACTTAAAATAATTAAGGTAATGATTCACATTTAATGTTTTCAATCTGAACCAATAATTCTTTTTATCTTATTGAACCCACAATTTTTAAGTTGAGGCAAATCATTGAGTGTAATTCACTTGTTTTATACTGAAGTAAATATTTTTTAAGCTGTTACAATTTAAAATGGTTTATTGGTCATAACCTGTTTTTATGCTTTATTGGTCATAACCTGTTTTTATGCTTTTAGAAATATTATGAACATAACACATTCCAATGCTGTATTTTTTACATTTGGTCAAAAATCTAGTGCAAGTACACAAGCACTTTGCAGTTTAAATCTTAAATATACAAGAAAAAATTATTAAACGTTTCTACAGCTTTCTTGAAAGTATGTTTTGTTACGAGTTCTTATACTTAAAATTAGCAGTTGAGAAACAGGGTTACTTACCAGAAATCCTCCGTTATAAAAGTCTCCTGCTGAAAATGACCAGACCTGTATAGCCACGTCCACTCCACTCAGGAAAGTCGTCTTCTTTTTTGGTAGTTGGAAAGTCAGCATGCTGGAAAGTTCGACCGGAAGAGAATACAAACGGCCGACACAGCACACGAACAACCTAAAATATTAGGTTAACTGAAATAGGATTTTTACGTTTATTCTCTCCTACATAACTAACTTTGGTACAAACAATTTTTTTTTTACTTTGATTGAGATCTGAATCCAAATATTTCAAGCTACAACACTAAATAACTAATTTTAAGTTGTTTGAAAGAGAAAATTTACGTTGAATGAACAACATCAATGTTATACTTTTTTCAGTGTAAATCTTAAATATACAACAAAAAATTATTAAACGTTTCTACAGCTTTCTTGAAAGTGTTTTGTTACGAGTTCTTAGGCCGGAGTTATACTTCACTTCAACGCTCCTGCTATGCAAGCGTTGAAGTGTTTATACTTGCGCGCGTACTTTATGTAAATCTGGAGGAATCCACCAGGTGGCAGTGCGAGATATTATCATGGTGAGAACATGTTCGGCTTCTCTGTGTTGTGAATTGCCTAGAACACCCATTAAATTCCAATGACACCTTACCGCAATATCTCTGAAAAGGTTGTTTATTGATTAAATCCAGGGATGTGTCCATTCCAGCAAGCATTGAGCACGAGTGAGAAATAATCCCTGGACGATGCCTCCGCTGAATACAAGCGCACACATACACTCGCGTCATTTTAGCGGCACCAAATCCCCAAATCTGCATATCTTTGGAAGGAAACTGGAGCACACTGAGGAAACCCAGCAGGAAAACATGTAAACTCCGGGCAGTGAATATCAGCGACGTGACTCCCTGCAAGACAGCAGCGCTAACGCTCCGCCACTGTGTCACCCCATGTGTGTAATTATAATAAAAATAATTCTTTGCATTTATATAGCCCTTTTCTCACTACTCAAAGCGCTCAGCAATTGCAGGTTAAGGGCCTTGCTGAAGGGCCCAACAGAGCAGAGTCCCTTTTGGTATTTACGGGATTCAAACCAGCAAACTTCCGATTGGCAGTGCAGATCCCTAGCCTCAGAGCCACCACTCCGTCCTATTAACAGTATTCATTATTTAAACGAAATTACCGATTTATCTGTAAAATGTAATATACATACTTTAATGTTTTTCATCATGAAAGTGATATCAAGTATAAATCTAAGGACTGTAAATGTGCAGAGAGTTGGAATATCATACATTTAATGTGCGCGGAGTGACGATCTATTGCTGGCGATTCGCTGCTGTCAGGAGCAGTGGAAGCCCTAGAAAAAAAGAAGACACAGTATGTGAGAATTTTAAAACGTATCGTGTCATTACGATCGGGAATATGCGACGCTTGAATATAAAAGCACCACAAATACATCTGTATGTCGGCATTTTGCTTCACCACTTTGAACCATTTATCAAATATCGAAGCGCGCACACCGATCTCGTAGGATCCGCAAAGCGGCTTTCTGTGACGTGTAGATAGTAAACAGAGACTCTGACGTCACATTCCAACTTTTAGCACACTGCGCCCCCCGACTTTTTGCTGGTACTGCAACTCGCGCACGCGTCGCGTTAATTTCTGAGGACCTGCTCAGAGGACGCATCAAATGAATGCTCAGAACGCGTGGCGGCCTTGATGCGAGAGCGTATGCGCTCTGAGCGTGAAGTATAAATGAGTTCTTATACTTAAAATTAACAGTTGAGAAACAGGGTTACTTACCAGAAATCCTCCGTTATAAAAGTCTCCTGCTGTAAATGACCAGACCTGTATAGCCACGTCCACTCCACTCGGGAAAGTCTTCATCTTTTTTGGCAGTTGAAAGAATATACAAACGCATACCCCCAACACACACACACACACAGCATACGAACGACCTAAAATATTAGGTTAACTGAAATAGCATTTTTATGTTCATTACTTTCATTGAGATCTGAAACCAAATATTTCAAACTACAATACTAAATGACTAATCTTAAGTTGCTTGAAAGAAAAAATTTACGTTGAATGAGCAACATCAATGTTATACTTTCTTCAGTGTAAGGTTGATCAGTTTCCCATTTGTGTGGTAACTAATGCTATTGCCTACATTATAGTCTTTAAAAGGATCAGTGAACATGGTGGAGAACATCAGGCTGAACAGCATCAGCACCGAGATACAGTCCTGCTTAACTCCATTTAAAAGACGGAAGGACTCCTGTGCGTCACCATTGTCCTGAACTTTAACTCCCATAAAATCATGAACTTGCCACACCATGGTGATGAAATTTTTTTGGCATCCATACATTGATATGGTCTTTCTGCTAACAGTGTGGAATGCCTTAGTCAAATTGATACAGCATCAAACCAGATCAACATTTTGCTCCTCACATTTCTCCTGCAGCAGATGAACATCATATCGATAGCGCCCCACTCTTCACAGAATCTACACTGGGACTCAGGAAAGAGTTCCTCGTTAAGATGTGAAGTAAGATGATGAAGAAGAAGCCTGTGGAGAATCTCACCCTTGACAGACAGCAAGGATACACCACCACAGTGATCACAGAGCTCACGAAGTCCCATGTGTTTGTACAGGTGGATGACTGGGGTCTCTTTGAAGTTCTGTGGATTTGTACCTTGTTGCCACATAACTTGGAAAAAATGTTCTGTCAGCACAACACCACCTTCTCTGTAGACTTTAGCAGGTATTGCAACTAACTCAGGTGCTTTACCTACCCACCATACAGAGAAGAAGAAATGGAAAAAGGGAGCCCATCTCCTTCAAACAATCCTCCATTGCCCCCAGCACAGAAACAAAAAAAAAGTCTGTTGCAGACCTGCCAGTCGAGCTTCACTAGGCTGTGCACACCTGGAAACTGAAACTAAAGACCTCATTAGATGAGCATGTGTTTCCCACAGCAAACACAAGTCATCTTGGCCTCAACAAGGAAACTCTGGAGTACATCTACCATGAAACTCTGAATGATGCACAGAAACATCACATTGAACTTCATCTTGAAACTAACTGTTCGTTCAGCCATCCCAAACCCACCTAATCCAGTTAAGGCCTGTGGGGGCTGCAGCTCATCTCTTGGCATAGGCGGAGGTTGATGATGAATTTAATTATCATCATCAACATTTTCAATCTCACTGAATCCAATTCAAGATTACAAGAGACTGGAGCCAATCCTGGCATTAAAATGTGTGCAAAGATGAAACTCGCACTGGCCAGTTTGCCGGTTCGTCATTTTTCATAATTATTAAGTTGTATTGCTCTATTCCAGTGGTTCCCAACCTTTTTTGGCCATGCCCCACGTAGGCCTCTCTAAAATCATGATGTCCCCCATTGTAACATATAACTTCTTATTATTACCTATTCAAAAAGTGAACTCCTACTCACGTGGAGGAAGCCCATAATGTCATTAATTTGGTCTAAACAAGCTTCCAAAGAACACGGAAACAAAAGAGGGAAAGGAAAGTTGAAGTAGACAAAGAAATCACTAAGAAATAGTTTAAAAAAATATGAAGTAATATGAAAATACAGCAAATACAGTTTTGAAAACATATAATAAGAGATGTGATATTCACAGTAAGGAGACCTGGGTTCGCTTCCCGGGTCCTCCCTGCATGGAGTTTGCATGTTCTCCCTGTGTCTGTATGGGTTTCCTCCCACAGTCCAAAGACATGCAGGTTAGGTGTATTGATGATTCTAAATTGTCCCTAGTGTGTGTGTGTGTGTGTGTGTGTGTGTGTGTGTGTGTATACCCTGTGGTGGGATGGCGCCATGCCCGGGGATTTTTTCCTGCCTTGTGCCCTGTGTTGGCTGGGATTGTATTAGGATATAGCGGGATGGGTAATGGATGGATATTCATAAATATAAAATAACTTTAATGACGGCTTTTTCTGTAATGTTTTGATCATTTTATATTTTTGTTAAATTGCAAACTTTTATAATCATTGTTACAATCCACATTATTTTAATGGTAAAAACGATTTCTAAGTAGAAAAACTCAAGCCGGTTGTAAAATCATTAACTGAATGGTTCTTCACCCTCCCTTTCTATGTTTATATAAAATATATAAATGTCTCTTTAAAAATAAAAAATATTTATTTTTTCTATAATTTTTAACAGTAAATTTCTGTTTGTTCATTTTATAAATTGTTTAACGTACGTAAATTCTCGAATTGCCCCCCTAAAAAATCAAATTGCCCCCCAATGGGGCGTGCGCCGTACGTTGGGAATCGCCGTTCTTTTCGAAATAAAACTGTTTCTAAGAATAGATGGAAACAAAACGCGTATTAACGATTCTCCATCCGTCCAGTAGATGGCAGTGATTACACGCTTGTTGGTATCACTTTTCTAACTCCTGTCGCCCTTTGATGACTCGTTTTGTTTCTTGTTGTTTCATTCGGTTGGCGGGCTAATTGGACTTCCATATGAGACGCGCGTGTGTACTTCAGAGATAAAGGCGAACAGAAGATAAAATGAAAGAGCAGCGAGAAAGAAGATTATCGGTAAGCACTGGAATACAGGGTGGGAGGGAAGAGCAAAGAAGAGGCGGCCTTAGGGGTATGCGGGGCCGGTTACGTCAAAACGCTGTTACCGGTATGTGTGGACTGTATAAACTTGCGCGCGAATTTAATAAAAAATAATGTTAGCATACACTGGATTTTCTCATTACGGTATTCAGCTAATTTTTTGCAAGATAACACACGGACTTTAACAAAATATAACGATATAATCTATTAAAAAAAAGTCCATCCATCCAATAATCCAACCCACGGAATCCTAACTACAGGGTCAAGGGGGTCAGCTGGAGCCAATCCCAGCCAACACAGGGCTCAAGGCAGGAAACAAACCCCGGCCAAGACACCAACCCACCGCAGGGTGCACACACACAGAGCACAATTTAGGATCTCCAATGTACCTAACCTGCATGGCTTTGGAGCACCCGGAGGACACCCCCGCAGACACGAGGAGAACATGCAAACTCCAAGCAGGGAGGACCCAGAAAGCGAACCCAGGTCTCCTAAATGCGAGGCAGCAGCGCTACCACTGCACATCTCATATTTGACATGGGGCCCCACTTGCCACTCCTAAACGCCGCTCTTGGAGGAAATGAAAGTGGAGTAGCAATTTTGGGGTGGTTAAAACAAAGGACGGCATGTGGACGATGGATGCTGAGAAAGGGAAATAAAAGTGAAGAAATAGACAAGAAGGAGAGAGAACTGCCCGCAGTCAGCTTCCCCTACACAGTTTATGTTCACGCTGAGCCTCCAACCTGCGATCAGACAGACAGACCAGCGTGGGCATCCATTTTCCTAAAACCATAAAAAATATGATAAGCTAATTAGGAGCATCCCAACTGCCTTTATTCTGATAACTACAAACACAACGCTTAAGTTTGATACGCCCCCTCATCTCCCACCTTTTCTAATTAATGATTGTGATTTTATAAATAAAAATTTTCCAAATAAAGTCATTCGTGATCTTTACAGAAAACAATTCTGTCCATTGCAGTTCTGTGGAAACTCTCTTCCTTCCATCGTTAGTCAATCTATTATACAGAAACTGTGCGGTCTTTTCTTAAAGTTACCTTTACATCCAAAAGCTAAAGAGGTTCATTCTAAAATATTTAATGATATTTCTCCATTGGGATAATTCCTAACGCACAGATTTAATATTGATCATAATAACTGCATATTTAGTATTGTGGACATTGAAACTACGGACCATCTATTTTTCTCGTGCCATTATAATAATGCATTTTGGAACAATTTATTTGATTGGATGAAGCTTAAAATCTGCATGCCTGCCCGATTTGTGCGCGCAGGCGTATTGCAAGTCTAGCATGCCGTAAAAGTGTTCACATATGCGTTAAACAGATTGGGCAGCACGGTAAACTGTGCAATGACGTAGCCTTTCAATACACACACACACACGCGTGCGCGGATAGAGCCGGCAACAGGAACCAGGTAGTGACCATAGACATATCCATATTACTAACCAAGAATGCTAAACCGGATGGACGCAGGGACATCCGGCCATGGGCCGTAGCCGCAAAAAGACGTACTGCGCAGGCGCCCCAAGAAATGAGGGGCCGCGAGAAGCAGATGAGGGGCCGCGAGAGGCGGACAAGACCACAGAAAAAAGGAGTGAGCACAGAAAAAAGGAGTCAAAGAAATGATGTGGCGCGAGCACAGAAAAAAGGAAAAGGCAGAGAAAAAAGAAGTCAAAAGCAGGCGCCGCACGAAACCGATTGCAAACGAAACTAGCACACAAAAAAAAAGAAGACGCTCGCGAACAACAGCAAGGCACCCCCCCCCCCCCCCACCCCCCTACAGGCACCGGACGGGACACACACCAAGAGGGGGATTTAAAAAGGCAATGGAACACAAAAAAAAAAGAACACAAAACCACCCCACACACCCTACAAGCAATGGACAGGACACACACAAAGAGGGGGATTCAACAAGCCCCTGGAACACAAAAAGAAAGAAGACGCTCGCGCAACAACAATCCTCACCCACCCCCCCCCCCCAAAAAAAATCAATAAGAAGTGACACCCAAAGCCACATATCTAAAGGAAACGTCCATATTAAACATACGTCATCTCAAAACCTTCACACTAGGCAGCATTGGTGGATCTCCTTACAATAAAGCACTATTAACCGTTCAACTGCAGAAAAGGCTCCATATTAACAGTGAGTGCGATCCTCCTTATTACTTATCCATATTTCGCACGCTGAGGAACAAACAAGCCATGAATACACGCTCACGGGTACAAAACGATTCGGATCGGATAACGGGACCAAACACACGAACACGAATGAAACAAAAAAATAAACAGGGGGGGGGGAAACAAGGCGCTAAGGAAACTCCGGGAGAAAAAATGTCTCGGATCAAAAAACGCAAAGCTCAAGTAACCCCGTTACAGAGACGTGCCCAAATGGACAGACACAATGAACGAAGACGCATACAGCGCGCGTCTCAAAGTACTGCATCGAAACAAGCACGATTTCAAAAGAAAGACCTCGCGTGTCAGACATACAAAAAAGGGAGCGAAGAGACAGAATAAATGAACGCAGACGTGTAAAACGCGCATATGACCTGCCAGAAAACAAGCAAGCAAGACTCCAAAAGCAGAAAGCTCAACTGACCGACATACAAAAATGGACAAGGCTCGATACAAACAATGCACGATGTAGACTGAAATGGACTTTTGGCAAATCGGAGGCGAATCAATTAAAAATCAAAAATAGCGCGTCACAAATAATGGACATGCAACAACGCGGCACAAAAAAGCCACAAGCAGAACATGCCAGTCGCGGACATCAACGCAAGACACCTGCTAAACATTTACGCCAGTTGGCTGACAACGCCTTCAATAATGAGTCCACTATTGAGGAAAGTTCATTGGGAATAATGAATGTCATTTGCAATCATTGTCAATCACTTAACTTCCCAGAAGAAACAACTGGCAATACAAATAATGAATTTACACGTTGTTGTCAAAAGGGGCAGATTAGACTGCCTCCTTTACATTCATATCCTGAATATCTACAGAAGCTTCTAACTAACGATGTGCCTGAAAGTAAAAACTTTATGAACTGCATTAGATCCTACAATAGTTCATTTGCTTTTGCATCTACCGGAGTACATATCAGGCCACCAAAAGGCAATGGCCCATACTGCTTTCGCATATGTGGTTAACAAAACGCACTATATTATGTCCAAAAAATATTAATGTTAATCACGTTAATAACCAGGTCATTTCATTACTTCCTGGAGAGACACGGCTCTTTCTAAGCTCTGACAAAGTTGACTCTGATGACGACAATGAACATCTGAATTTACCCTTAGAATATTTGAACACTATTAACCCAGACGGATGACCAAAACACAACCTTACCCTTAAAAACGGTGTTATTCAAGCAACAGTTCTTACAGGATCACATGCTAACAATACTGTTCTCATTCCTAGAATTGACCTTACGAGTTCTGACCTAGAATTACCTTTTACATTGAAACGCCGACAGTTCCCCATTAAACCTGCATTTGCCATGACCATCAACAAATCAAAAGGACAAGCCATGGACAAGGTTGGCATCTACCTCTCTGAACCCGTTTTTGGACATGGACAACTTTATGTTGCCTTCTCACGTGTTCGACGTTCATCTGACGTTAAAGTTAAAGTTATAAATGATCCATGCCAAGGAAGACTCATTCAAAGACAAGACACCATCTTTACTATTAATGTTGTATACAAAGAAATATTCCAATAAAACATTACTCTATGCCAAACACTCTATTTTGTATTTAGATAGGCATCATCCAAACCTGCACACTATTCTATATCTAATTCATACATCTCACTCTTTGTCATGCCCCAACGCCAGGGGTTGGCGAGCGAAGCGAGCAGGGGGCGGAGCCCCCTAGTATAGATAGATGCCGTATTCACTATGTTGCCCAGTCAACATGATACATCAGCGCGTACGCCATATTGCGAGTGGCAAAACTGCCATTTAAACTAATACAGGTAAACGTGGAAACCGGGTTTTCTGATGAAAAAACAATAACGTTTAAAACAGTATCGTTTACATACAACAGATTTTGGCGAATCTTTTAAATGCAATTATTTATATCCATTTATACACTAATAATGGCAATTATTATTATTAAATAATTCCTCCCATATAAATAACATTTCACTGACTGCCTTCTTCTATCTCTGAAACATTTCCAGACTTTGTCCTGTTCTTACCCAACATAGTACTGAAGTATTGGTTAATGCCAGAGTCACCTCACGTATAGATTACTGTAATGCTATTCTATCTGGCATCCCACAAAAATGTATCCATCACTTACAATTTCTTCAAGATTCTGTTGCCAGGATAATAACTTGCTGTTCTAAATCCACTGAACATATTTCACCGATTCTCTCTCAACTTCACTGGCTCCCTGTTAACTACAGAATACAAAACACAATGCCACTCTTAACATTTAAAGCTCTACACAACCCCACTGATCTCCTGCAGACTTACACTCCTCTCACTCACTCAGATCCTCATCTGCAGCTCGACTTTCTGTACCGCACATCAAACTCTGTGTTATGGGAGCTCGAGTGTCTCTCATTGTGCTCCTCAACTCTGGAATTCTCTTCCCTCTCATATACGTCAGCTTGATTCAATAACACATTTTAAAACTACCCTCAAAACTTATCTTTTCAAACTGGCATACCAATTGTGAATTTTGCACTGTTACTGCCAGTTATCTTTGTTTGTCTTTTTTCTTTGTTTACCATAATGAAAATATTCATCCTGCAAAATAAACGAAGCAGCCTTCGTGGCGTAATGTCAACGTCCAAGGTTCGATCTACGTAAGGGGAGGCATAGACGTGCACACCTGATGAGCCCCAATTAGGGTGAAACACATGTTGTGTACTCCTTGTATTATTTGTCAGGTATTGTGTGTGTATAGGTATGAAGTGTTTTTATTTTTCCACTCACGTAATAAATTATATAAAGTCCTCTTTCCGTTTTGATCTTTTGTTGCAATTTCCTCCTATGGACAAATTGTGTTTGTTTAAAAATATCTTTAGATATCAATTATTATTAATAAAATTGCCATTTGTCTTAAGGCACCATGTTTACAAAACCTAATGTTGCCAACCAGTTTTATAGAAATAAATGGTCCTTTTTCAACAAAAAAGAATGAACACTGTGTTGCATTGCTTTGTGCTGACTGTCCCCCTTAGTATTAACTGTTACTGTCCACTTCACTGTCCACAGGTCAGATGCTGAAGGAATCAAGAGTATAAAGCCACCGGTTCAAATCCTCATTTATTCCAACGGCTATTAATCTTACAAAGAAGTTTAATTTTAAATCCATAGACTTAAGTGAGTGAGCTGTTATCAGTTCAGTTTTTTTACAGTAAGTGCTTGCTGCTCTAGTTCATATTCATAATACGTTTGTTCTTAGTGATGTGTTTTTAATTTTGTTTCAAGGTGTCTCTGTAAAACCCCCCTGAGAAACCAAACTTACCTATTAAGACAATAAAACTGAACTGAATGTAAGAGCTGTAAAATAAAATATTCTCCAGTAACTGAGCAGAATTTAAACAGCATTAAATAGTTCAGTTTATGGTGAACACCACGTGGACAGAGGGCAGTGATATTCTTTTTTACAAGTTTAATCAAGATAACACACCATTGTTTGTGTGCAAACTCGTCTCATGTCAATGGTTTTATTCACCCATATTGATACAGAGCCAGTTCATTTTTATAACTTAAAAAAAAGAAATACAATACACTTATTCATACATTTTTTATTGAAGAAATAAATGGTATGTTTAAAAATAACAAAAGTGAAAGATCTGTGAACAGTGTAAAAAAATACACACACACAAATATATATACAAGTAGAAAATTCAGTAATCATAAAGATGTATAAATGGTAAATGCATTTAACTAGAACACAAATACAATGAAAATGGCCAACAATGGGGAGGTGTTAAAAACTATTAGAGAAAGGGAACACAGACATATTTACAGATTTTTACCTTGATATTAAATAAAAATGTTAGCCAAGGTTTTGAACACAATAAAAGTGAATCATTAAATTTGTCAAAAAAGGAAAAATGCTATTTTAGCTTTATGAACAAGATACTACTCCGAGTCAGAGTTATTATCCAGCAATATTCCATAAAAAATGTGTTCTATTTAAACTGACATTTTTCCTGATCTGTCCCTTAACATTTGTTCACTAATAATATTTCTATAATCACCTTTGCTTACAAGTGTAGCTCAAATTGCTCTACAAAAATATACAGTTACAAAGAAAATTGAAGGTATTATAAAAGTAGATAAGAAGCAAATGGAGGGGTCCTTGTCCTTTATAATAAATACACTGCCTGGTCAAATAGCCAAGGACAAAGACAAACTTGCAGCTTTCAAGGTTGCTGGAGATAATAAACCTCTGGGGGTCCCAAGCCAAAGCCTGCACATCCCAGCATACATAATTGTGGCCATCTCACTCCAATCACAATTCCATTTTAGGACGTCTTGTGAACTTTTCTTCTATCATAGGCAGTTGGAGTTGATGTAACAGACAGTGAAGACGCAGTGGGGCACCATTGCAATAAACTGGAAAAAAAACAATAGAGAAAAACAGCAGAGGTTAGTGCCCAGTGCAGGTCTTACAAACTGTACACAGTACCATTTCTAATCTATTACAACCAATGCAAGTAATTAAGAAAAAGCCAAATTAGAAAAGTGGGCTTGTTGAAGTTTTTTGAAATGCTTGACATTTGTAGCCTGGCAGTCCTCTATTGGCAAAGCATTCCAGAGTACAGAAAGCTGCCAGTTTTTATGGTTGATCTTGGAATTAAAAGCAAAGCAACGTTTCAGAAAAGAAATGTTTGAAGCAGACACTCCAAAATACTCAAAGCCTTCTATATATTTAATAGAACCTTGAAATCAATTCTATGTGAGACAGGCAGCAAGTGTAATGAGACCGAGACAGTTTACAGAAGAAAAGAAGAACAAAATAGGCCAATACCTCGTGATCACTTGGCAAAGGCACAGCAGATTAGAGCAGAGATTGAGATGGAGGATTCTAGAAGTGCCAGGCAGGAGGGCCAGCTGCTACTTCAACAGGGCACACATCTCTCCGTCCTTCTTCTTTAACTGCTGCCCCATAACACGACCGGACTCTTCTACTTCACTGTAACTGTTAAAAACATAAACACAGTAGATACACGATGTTCACTCACGGAATTCAAACATTAATAAAGTGTACTCTTACTTCTTGTTCTGCCTCCTTTCTTGGTTCACCTGTAGATCAATTATTACCAAAGTAAACCATCACAATAGATAAAGTTCTGCTTAGAGTAAAGTTTGACTAATAATATATTTTTAAATTACTGTGGTTTTTTGTTGGATGTTGAAAGAACCCCAGCTTAACTCTCATTATATGTAGCATCATTTTTTTCTTTTAAATTATGCATACAGTAGATATTGAGTTACAATCTCTGTATACCTGAACTTCTAATGTGATGTGCTCAGGTGTCGGTACTTACATGAAAACATCTTCATTTTTCTCTCCTGCCTTAGTTTTGTTTTAAGTTAAAATTAAGTCTCAGCTCTTTCAAAATCCAACAACAAAGCACAGTAACTTAAGAAAACGAATGTTATTTTGCAAAACAGAACAATATCCCTGTTTAGTGACTGCTGGTACTGATGTGCCTCAGTCTCTGTGTTTGTGAGGATTCACACTCTGAGGCTTTCCTGTCTAAAATTAAAAAGCCATGTTAGTTACTGGACGGGGTGAGCAAACATACAGTATAGTATTCAAGGCAGCAAAATATTACAGATCAAGCAATAAATATGGGGAGGTTTTGCAGGAATTGTGCACAAATTACTTCTGAAACTGAACGCCTCAGTAGTCTTACCTGTAGAAATAGCAAATCTAACATGAACTGCACATCATCTCGTATTGGAAATCCAATTGTGCCTCAGAATTTGGGTACACTGGCATCTGTTCAGCCACATGGAAGGCTGGTTACCACCGGGCATCCTGTAGGATCAAGAGAAAAAATACAATAAAGGGGCATTGTACTTCTAACTGCAGCAATAAGAAAAAAGTTATTTCTAAGGAGCAAGCCTTCTCCATTATATTCAGTTAAATATGTGTGTGTGTGTGTACTCCTCCTAAACCAACAGCTTAAATGATAAGCTAATGAGATGTGAGAACAGCAGGTGCCCAGCCTGTCATTGTGCCACATCAGACGCACACCACACTTCTCTGATGGCTCTGGATATACATTTTAAAATTGCCTGTTTTCTGCCATAGAATTTTTTCTACCAAACAAGGTTAAAGAAATCTATTTCAAAATTATGAATAAATAGTATCCAACTAGGGCGGCACGGTGGTGCAGTGGTAGCGCTGCTGCCTCACAGTTAGGAGACCCGGGTTCGCTTCCCGGGTCCTCCCTGTGTGGAAGTTGCATGTTCTCCCCGTGTCTGCGTGGGTTTCCTCCCACAGTCCAAAGACATGCAGGTTAGGTGGATTGGCGATTCTAAATTGTCCCTAGTGTGTGCTTGGTGTGTGGGTGTGTTTGTGTGTGTCCTGCGGTGGGTTGGCACCCTGCCCAGGATTGTTTCCTGCCTTGTGCCCTGTGTTGGCTGGGATTGGCTCCAGCAGACCCCCGTGACCCTGTGTTCGGATTCAGCGGGTTAGAAAATGGATGGATGGATGGATAGTACCCAACTAACAATTTAATTCATAAGTATGACATTAATATATTGCCAGAATGTAGTTTATTACAAATCCTCTCTCACATTTCTTTTACTTCTGCTCCTATTTCAAAATGTTTTATAAAGATTTATTTCTCTTACTGTCTTGAATGTCAAACTAATATCTCACTGTTGAAGTATTGTTCTTCTTCTGTATACAATTTTGAAGAATGAATGTTAGAAAATGCAGTAACTGTGGTTTCCTTGCTTCATAAATTTCATATTCAAAAGTGTAAAGTTCAGAACGTTAGACCCTCTGTTACATCTTTCTGTATGGACATTAATATGCTAGAAATAGATTTTAAAAACGGAAAACACACTAAAACAATTAAAACATGTAAGATTCTGATCTGCTTCATTAACAATTTGTAATGCTATTATCTGCATCTCACTTTCTTGTAATAACTTAGCTGTTGCTACTCTTGTATGTAATGTAGCCTTCATCATTATATCTTTGTTAACTTTATTATGGAAAAACTATTGTAATGATGTAATCTGATAACAACATAATAATAAAAAATACTGATGGCTTTGGAGGGCACACTTTACACCTGTCAAGTGTCAGACGTGCTCTCCTAATTTGACACCTCAATTACATTGTTCTGCTTAATTATTAGCATGCCGTTCACTCTTTAAGATGAAAAATGCGAACAAATGTTAAAAGAAACGCACCACCAAATGCTAATAGGGTGTTACGAAATAAATGAAATGCATCCATTAGATAGATAGATAGATAGATAGATAGATAGATAGATAGATAGATAGATAGATAGATAGATAGATACTTTATTAATCCCAAGGGGAAATTCACATACTCCAGCAGCAGCATACTGATAAGGAAACAATATTAAATTAAAGAGTAATAAAAATGCAGGTAAAAACAGACAATAACTTTGAATCATGTTAACGTTTACCCCTCCCGGGTGGAATTGAAGGGTCGCATAGTTTGGGTGAGGAACAATCTCCTCAGTCTGTCAGTGGAGCAGGACGGTGACAGCAGTCTGTCATTAACCCAAATACAGAAAATGCTGCAACTTTCACATTTAAACCACGAGATAACGAATGTCGTATAGCAACTAAAAATGAAAATCTTTATTGCAGTTTTCATCAGTATGATGTACTTACAAAAAGCTATACGTATCCATTATAAAGTTCACAGACATACGTCGCATTTCATTTCGCTCCCTCTTCATTCGAATGCCGTTAAAATTTTAGTCAACAAATATTCTTCCAAGACATTACAAACTTCAAAAGTTGCCATCTTTTCCAGTAAGAAGTCCACTTACAGACGGAGATAAACGGCAACACAAAAATGACTTGCAAGTACAATTCAAACCTAACAAGTGACGTGTGTTGTAAAACATTAGACATGCGCAGAACAAATTGGGCAGCGTCATGAAATGAATTTTAATTAAGCAGTGAGCACGTGCGTGAGCAAATCGGAAGGGGACTCGTGTTGCAAAGTAAAAAAAACACAGATCGGGCAGGGTCGTAATAGTAAATCTCTGCGCATGCATGCACATGTGTGCGCGGCTCGGGTTGTCTTTGTGCACATGCACGCACAAATCGGGCAGGCACCACAGATTGGGTAGCGACAGAGCCTCCTGGAGTACTCCCAGGTCCTGCTTATAAGGAGCTGCCGCCCTCCATTTGATGAGGAAGAGGAAGCTTAAGCTTGTCGGTGGAGGCGGAAGGACTGAGAGAGACTGAAGAAGCTTGACCAGCCGCAAATGCAGCACGGGCCTTGCGGCGTGAAAATGCTCACCGGTACGGCATTGCCATGTGCAATCACACAGATACTATTGAGGACGAAGTTCCGGAGCACCACTCTGGTGCATTTGACACCCTATGCAAACATTGCAACTCATTCAGCTTCACCTGTGAGAACAAGCAAGGTGGAGAATACAATTGCTGCCATAAAGGTCGAGTTCGAATTAACCCTTACAGATACCCTGACAGGTTTAAGAACCTGTTGACATATTTAGACCCAAAGCAGCCCCGTTTAAACAGGAAGCTCTTCATTACATCGTCCGAAAAGGTCTATTTTAGGCACAGATCAGTGCCATGATAACATAATCATTTCAGGGACTTAAAAAACAAATAATTCTTTGCAGAGAAAGTATTGATTTCACGATTCGATCGGGCTCCCAGTCGCTATATTTCTATAATCCTGATCATCAGTAGTCGGTAAAGGTGAAGGAAGAAGAGGGGTATCTAAGTAATGCGGTGGGTTTGTAATGATCAGGACTACTCGGAATAATCTCGTCAGGTAATTTGAGGTTAAATGTGTTTAGTCCTTCATGTGCAGTGAAGTAAATAACACACACCCTGTGTTTCCAATCTAACCCTGAAGATTTGTGGTGTGAGGGGCTGGCTGCTGCGTTACTGATTCGCATTGTTTTTAACATGTCTACAACTAATAACCAGATTAAAACTAAACGGACTCCTCATTTGCGATGAAACACTTCGCGATGCAGTAATTTAAACGTACTTTGCTCCGTTTTTGTTTGTTTGCAGCACCATCCTTACGATAAAAGAAAAAAAAATACTTTTGTTAACTTACCGATTTGTTCCTCGGGTGCACAAATGAAGGGGCTGTGGGTTTGTCAGGCTTGCAGTGGACGGGGTGGCACAGGTTTCCATGCAAAGCCCGGTGTCGTCTTTGTACTGGCAGCTCCCCTGCTTCTCCTATCCGGGTTACGCACCAGGGGAGTCATCCTACCTGCAGCTGACCTTCTCGTTCTAGTCGGTGGCCTTGCAGTCCCTGACTTTTTAGGACTCTTCAGAATATGACTTGGATTCCCCAGTGACCAGGGTGGTCATGCTGGGACTGCCACCTTCCAAGCCTCCTGACTCCCGCTAACTTCTGGCGAGCCAACCACCTTCTGGTCACTCCTGCTACTCCAAAGTGCTCACCACTTCTAGCTGCCCCCTCGACTGTCAGCCTAACACGCCCAATGGGCTCTCCTCCCATCTCTCTCTAGTGAGCCTGCCTTCACCCACTTGCACACACCGGCTTTCAGCTTCCCGATTCCTTTTTTCTCCCTTAACCTCCATTCACTTTCCCCTTTCAGTTTCTTTCCCCCCTCCGCACTTGCGCTCCTACTATATATTACGGGGATGTGCCTCAGGTGTGACGATTAGCAGCTCCCGGCTTCAATTACGGCTGCGGACGATTCCTCACCTGTGCACTTAAGTGAGGAAATGCCCGCCTCGCGTATCATCTGAGAACTGCTCCGGCCACACTACCTCTCCCTCTGTATAGGCCATGAGTGCGGCGATTACCGATTTAAAAACTATTTTCTTCTGAGCCCTGGATCCGCTACACCACAAAACCTTTTTACTTGTTACAGCTGTGTCTGCCTCCCATATTGTCCCACTGACTCTCGGTCCTGATACTTCATTTCCCAAAGTTCCTGCAAAAGCCTCTGATAGGGACTCTGGGGTATGACAACATTTATGTGACTGGACTGCACACAGCACAATGTTTTCTGCTCGGGACTGATGGATTGAGCCCTGCGATGGAGCGCCAGTTTGCTTCTTTCTTCACAACCAATGCTGCTGTGATGATCCCTGGCACATGTACCCCTAAACTGGGCTGATGAAATGTACCCCTCAGACCATGCAGAAGTGAATGTAAAGTCAGAACTTTTGTTCAGTTTTCTTGACTTGACTTAACAATACATTTAACCTCTTCTTCAGCTGCCATCAGAAGACCTGAGCGCACACCTACATAATGTGACAACGACAGCATCAGGCAACATGGTCTTTGCAATTAAAGGGGAGACTTCTATGAAATAATGCAGAATTTTTATTTTTTTAAAAGGTGGACATAAGCTTTCATAGTAACACTACCCCCCCCCCCCCCCCCGCCTCCCCAAGTAGAACAATCTATTGAAACAAAAATACCTAATCATTATGTTAGATTACTTGTTATTTTAAAAAGAGATCTCATTATATAATGCACATTACTTTTATTTTTAATGGGTTAGGCCACCATTACTCATCAAAACTGGAGTAGTTTGGAGAGTTACAATTCAACTTTCCTTCCATTCCTTCATTCTTCATCCTCTAGCTTACTCCGTCACGGCTGCTCTAGTGTGAGTGGTCCGGTTGCCATTAAGACTCCTGCTGTGTGGGAAATACTTGACACATTCAGAACAGCCTTGAGGCTTCTTACCTCTGTGAATTCCTTTATGGTTATGAAGTTAACTGCTGTTTGAAAATCGCTTACCACCCTCACGACAACAATAAAAATCCACAAAAGAAACAAGTCTTAAATGACCATGGAAATTACATAATAGCGAGAATCCTTTACCACACTTAGAGCAGCAGTAAGGATTTTCTTCAGTGTGAATCTATGAATGATTGTGAAGGCTGCTGTTATGGGAAAATCATCTGGCACATTCACAACTGCAGCACAGTGCGACTTCTAAAGTGATTTTAAACACAGTGGTTATGGGAGAATCTTTTGCTAAATTGAGAGCAGCATTATGGCATCCCTCCAGTATGAAGTTATTTATGCTGCCAAAAGTGGCCACTGTCAGGAAATTGTTTGCCACATTGAGAACAGAAATATGCCATTTCTCCAATGTGGATTATTGTATGTCGTTTGAGACCAACACTGACAGAAAATCGTTTGCCACATTCAGAACAGCCATAGGGCTTTTCTCCAGTGGATTCTTTCATGTATTTTGTCAGAAAATCATAATCTATAATCAGAACAGCAATATGGATTCTGTGTGAATTCTTTTGTGGCTCTGAAGATGGGTACTCCCAAAAAAATTTTTTTTTTCACATTCAGCACAGCTATATGGCTTCTCTCCAGTATGAATCTGATTGTGCACACCAAGACTGCTACACATGCTAAATCTTTTGCCACATTCAGAACAGTAATACAGCTTTCTGTTTTAGGGGATTAATTTCTCAAGAACGGTTTAACCTGCTTAATTTTCAGGACAGGATTGGACCTCACTTGTGAATCCTGAAGCGTGTTTGTTTTTCTTGAATGATTATTGCACAGCTACTGTTGATATTCTCTTAGGTTTGCTGCCAGGGCTCAGCGTAGTATTTGTATTGTTCCTAATAGTGCATCCTTATGTAATTCAAATGGAGTGATGGTGATTGGTAAGGCATTCAGATTGGCCGGGAAATGTTTTTTTTTTTTTTTTATAAGGCTTGTTGATCCCAGCACCACTGGCACAATCTCAGTAGTTTTATTCCACATCTCCAGTATGAAATCTTGTGTGCGCCTGAAGCTTGCTGTCAAAGAAGTAACTTTACCCACACTCAACACGTTCAAATGGCTTTTCTCTAGTATGGATTCTTTTATGTCTTGAGAGACTGGAACTGTCAGAAAATGTTTTGCCACATTCAGCACAGTCATATGGCATTTCTCCAGTGTGGATTCTCTTATGGGTTGACAGACTGGAACTGTCAGAAAATCGTTTTCCACATACAGAACAGCAATATGACTTTTCTCCTGTGTGGATTCTGTTGTGTTTCTGGAGATTGGACTTGACAGAAAATCGTTTGCCACATTCTAAGCAAGAATATGACTTCTCCCCAGTATGAATCCTTGTGTGACTCTGAAGATCGCTACTCCGGATAAATCCTTTACCACATTCAGAACAGCAATATGGCCGTTCTCCAGTATGAATTCTTGTGTGACATTGAAGACTGCTAATCTGGCTGAACCTTTTGCCACATTCAGAACAGCAGTATGGCTTTTCCCCAGTATGTTTTCTTGTGTGACTCAGAAGATTGTTACTTTTACTAAATCTTTTGCCACATTCAGAACAGCAATATGGCTTTTCTCCAGTATGAATTCTTGTGTGACTCTGAAGATCACCACTCTGGCTAAATCTTTTACCACATTCAGAACAGCAATATGGCTTCTCTCCAGTGTGAATTCTTGTGTGACGCTGAAGACTGCTAATCTGGCTAAATCTTTTGCCACATTCAGTACAGCCATATGGCTTTTCTCCAGTGTGGATTCTCTTATGGGTTGACAGACTGGAACTGTCAGAAAATCGTTTTCCACATTCAGAACAGCAATATGACTTTTCTCCTGTGTGGATTCTGTTGTGTTTCTGGAGATTGGACTTGACAGAAAATCGTTTGCCACATTCTAAGCAAGAATATGACTTCTCCCCAGTATGAATCCTTGTGTGACTCTGAAGATCGCTACTCCGGATAAATCCTTTACCACATTCAGAACAGCAATATGGCCTTTCTCCAGTATGAATTTTTGTGTGACGCTGAAGACTGCTAATCTGGCTGAACCTTTTGCCACATTCAGAACAGCAGTATGGCTTTTCCCCAGTATGATTTCTTGTGTGACTCTGAAGATTGCTACTTTTACTAAATCTTTTGCCACATTCAGAACAGCAATATGGCTTTTCTCCGGTATGAATTCTTGTGTGACTCTGAAGATCACCACTGTGGCTAAATCTTTTACCACATTCAGAACAGCAATATGGCTTCTCTCCAGTGTGAATTCTTGTGTGACGCTGAAGACTGCTAATATGGCTAAATCTTTTGCCACATTCAGAACAATAGTATTTCTTTTCTCCAGTATGATTTCTTGTGTGACTTTTCAGATTGCTACTCTTTGTAAATCTTTTGCCACATTCAGAACAGCAATACGGCTTTTCTCCAGTATGAATTCTTATGTGTTCCTGAAGCTTGCTGTTATGGAGGAAACTTTTGCCACATTCAGAACAGCAATATGTCTTTGGTACTGAATGAACTGACTTGTTATCTTTACAGTCAGACTTGTTTTTAAAAGTTTCTCCACATTCTTGATCAGTGCACAAAACCTCTTGATCTGTGTTACGTGCTTGTTCTTGGTCAGTTTTGACAGCTTCTCTCACAGAAAGAGAATTATACGGGAAAGAAAATGTCAAATGTTCTGATCCTCTTGTTGATTTCTTCATCTTCTCTTTGTCCTGTCTCTGTTCCAGTTTGCACTCAAGAAAGGGCTGAGCAGTTGAAGATGGGGAGAAGCAGATATTCACACATAAATCTGCAATGAAACAAAAATTTGAAATATTTTTAAATAAATAAAACTTTAACATGAGGTAGGTAGCACAATGGTTGGCATCTCTGCCTCAGCCATCAGTTCCATTCCTAGGGTAGTCTGAGTGCTTATGAAAGTGAGACTTGACTGATGAAGTCTTGCTTGAATAAGCCTTGTTTTCAATTTGAAGGCCAAATCAATTTCACAGAGGCAAAGTCTTTACCTTCACCTCAAAATGGACCGAGGCAATCCATTAATTTTGTGTAAAGTTGTAAAATGTAAGCCGCCTAGACATCAGATCACTGTGAGGGCTGAAAGATACAGGTGCTGGTCATAAAATAAGAATATCATGACAAAGTTGAATTATTTCAGTAATTCCATTCAAAAAGTGAAACTTGTATATTTGATTCATTCATTACACACAGACTGATGTATTTCAAATGTTTATTTCTTTTAATGTCTCAAATTCAGTAGCTCGGAAAATTAGAATATTGTGAAAAGGTTCAATATTGAAGACACCTGGTGCCACACTCTAATCAGCTAATTAACTCCAAACACCTGCAAAAGCCTTTAAATGGTCTCTCAGTCCAGTTCTGTAGGCTACACAATCATGGGGAAGACTGCTGATTTAACAGTTGTCCAAAAGACAACCATTGACACCTTGCACAAGGAGGGCAAGACACAAAAGGTCATTGCTAAAGAGGCTGGCTGTTCACAGAGCTCTGTGTCCAAGCACATTAATAGAGAGGCGAAGGGAAGGACAACATGTGGTAGAAAAAAGTGGACAAGCAATAGGGAGAACCGCACCTTGGAGAGGATTGTGAAACAAAACCCATTCAAAAATGTGGGGGAAATTCAAAAAGAGTGGACTGCAGCTGGAGTCAGTGCTTCAAGAACCACCACACACAGACGTATGCAAGACATGGGTTTCAGCTGTCGCATTCCTTGTGTCAAGCCACTCTTGAACAAGAGACAGCGTCAGAAGCGTCTCGCCTTTGGACTGCTGCTGAGTGGTCCAAAGTTATGTTCTCTGATGAAAGCAAATTTTGCATTTCCTTTGGAAATCAAGGTCCCAGAGTCTGGATGAAGAGAGGAGAGGCACAGAATCCACGTTGCGTGAGGTCCAGTGTAAAGTTTCCACAGTCAGTGATGGTTTGGGGTGCCATGTCATCTGCTGGTGTTGGTCCATTGTGTTTTCTGAGGTCCAAGGTCAACGCAGCTGTCTACCAGGAAGTTTTAGAGCACTTCATGCTTCCTGCTGCTGATGAACTTTATGGAGATGCAGATTTCATTTTCCAACAGGACCTGGCACCTGCACACAGTGCCAAAGCTACCAGTACCTGGTTTAAGGGCCATGGTATCCCTGTTCTTGATTGGCCAGTAAACTCGCCTGACCTTAACCCCATAGAAAATCTATGGGGTATTGTGAAGAGGAAGATGCAATACGCCAGACCCAACAATTCAGAAGAGCTGAAGGCCACTATCAGAGCAACATGGGCTCTCATAACACCTGAGCAGTGCCACAGACTGATCGACTCCATGCCACGCCGCATTGCTGCAGTAATCCAGGCCAAAGGAGCCCCAACTAAATACTGAGTTCTCTACAAGCTCATACTTTTCATGTTCATACCTTTCAGTTGGCCAACATTTCTAAAATCCTTTTTTTGCATTGGTCTTAATTGATATTCTAATTTTCCGAGATACTGAATTTGGGACTTTCATTAGTTGTCAGTTATAATCATCAACATTAAAAGAAATAAACATTTGAAATACATCAGTCTGTGTGTAATGAATGAATCTAATATACAAGTTTCACTTTTTGAATGGAATTACTGAAATAAATCAACTTTGTCATGATATTCTAATTTTATGACCAGCACCTGTACATGGAGGAGAGTGCAGTATCTGTAGGCCGAGTATCTGTGACTTGAAGTGTGAATCTGATGGGATGAATGGTGTGTCATGGGACAAAAGAACATGCAACAGGGACAGTGGCTGTCTTTTCAGCAATTGAACATGAAATATCACTTGATCTGTAGTAACAGAAAGAAAACGTGTCTGCTATTAAGAAAAGTGAAAGTGTCTATGAGACAATGTATAGGAGACCAATGACCAAGTACATTACTGTTCTGAGTTTCTACATTGTACAATTTAAATATCAATACTCAAATATAAAAGGTTCTCTTTGACTTGCCCAGCTTGGTTGTAAATGTACTAGTTTATAATGGCAGATTGTCAGCTCTCAAACACTTCAAACAATGCTGTATTCAGTGACAATGTGACAAGTGAAAACTGCATCCAAGAACATTCTTCAGAATTACCAGACCATCTGTTGATATACAGACATATATCATGCATTTAGCAATCTGTTATGATGCCAACAAGGTGTAGAATTGAGATGTGCTTAACCTGGAAATTCAAAAAGAAGCACAGGAAACCAGCAATGATGGGCAGGAAAACCAACAGCAAACAAAACCCAAGGAAGAGACAAAATCATAAAGAGGAAAACTAAAAGGATCAAAAATGAGGAATCGCATAATAGATTTCTTTAATGGTGTCCACAAAGTAGGACAGAGAATTATTCATGATTAAATTCAATTATGTATTTTATACAGTCATGGTAATGACAACAGCCACTCAGAATACCGGGGCCATACTTTTAGAAACCTTCTGTTGCAGTTAGCAATGAAGCCACGGAATGGCGGCACTGTTTGCAAAATGTAAGTAGTGTTGTGATAAAATAGAAATAATCACATTATTTACTTTAATTAATTGTTATCCGTATTCAAGACACAGCCAAAAAAAGAAGCTGCAACTCCTGCCCCAGGTGTGGTGACCCAATGTCACTCCTCCTGATTAGTTTGCCCTCCTCACAATGCTGACTGGCCACACACATGAATGCGGTTTATAAGGACTGCCCTGGGCTCTGATGTGATGAGGAGTGATTGGTGTTTTACACAGATGGTCTTAGAGAAAATGGGATTCTTAAAATGGGTCACATCTCTCTGTACAACCAACACTCTGGAAAAGATAAGTTAGAAGATAGATTAATTTGTTACTCAGAAGATATCAATAAAAGAGTGTGCAACAAAACAGGCGGTTAGGGGTAAAAGAAATCAACGTTGTTAAACATTGATAAATTAGAATATTTTCTTAGTTTAAAATACTATGATGTTTAACTGACAAATGAGCAGAACCCACGATTCTCAGTATGCAATGGTGTGATGCATCGACTGCCCTGGATGCGTTTTAAATACAAATAGATTTTTAATTATAAGGTAACTGATGCAATGTCATATATTGATTTCTTTATCTGTCCACTCCTTGTTCATAAATAATTTAAAAACATTAAATGTGAAATAGAACACAATGTTGACATTTGAATGACTACATAACTGATGGAAGGTTTCGTTTTATTTCCTACTAGCCAACCCGCGGCGTAGCATACGCCGCATAATTATATATTGATGGGTGAACACTTCCTGAACGACACAGTTGTCCAAATGGGCTGGGTTTGTGGATACCACTGTGAGTGAATGAAAAGATGGACCTCTGGAGAGAGCAACATACAATTGTCCGTGACTGAAAATGAAATCGTCTGTGACGATGGAGGCCACGCTGGTGAAAGTTACTTCATCGGTAGAGATAAGTGTCAGCACTTGTTCATTAAGGTGTAGCGAGTCTTCGTTGTTGACACTTAATATAGCTTGCATACTGAGATTTTCACAGTTGAGAAACACTTTTTTAATGTCTTTTAAGCACAGGGAAAAAAAATGAACATGTGAAACATCCGTAATGTAATAAGCCACCAAGAAAAGTAACGTTGCAATAATGCACGCTACGACCCGATTGCTGTAAACAGAAGTTAAAACAAAATCGAGCCCGGTGTATTCTTTAACTGCCTTGTAGCGCAGTATTAGTGTTGCTGCTTTGCAGTAAGGAGACTGTGGAAGATTTTGGGTTCGCTTCCCAGTTCCTCCCTGTGTGGATAGCATTTTGAATACTAAAAACACCGGTATATCAATGTAAGGAAGTATTATTATTCTTATGTGTCCAGCGCTCTCTCTCTCTCCCGCGCCTGTATGCGTGTGTGTGTCGCTCGCTCTCTCTCGCTCGCTGCACGTGTTCCTGCAGGCATACCAGTAAGTGAATGAAAAGATGGAACTCTGGAGAGAGCAACATATAACTGTCCGTGACTGAAAACTGGTTTTGCCGCTCTGAGTGTCTACTTGATGATAACGTGCATACAAGACCATAAGATTACCCCCCACCCTACTCAGAAGGGGTTGGGTTAGGGCTGATTTCACGCTAACAGTATTTTAAGTCGACTAATGAGAAACGTGTACCAAGTTTCATGAAAATCGCTGCAGTTGTTCAGATGTGATGCTGGAATTATATTTTATCTATACATATTAATAAAAGGCAAAGCCCTCACTGACTCACTGACTGACTGACTGACTGACTGACTGACTCATCACTAATTCTCGAACTTCCCGTGTAGGTGGAAGGCTGAAATTTGGCAGGCTCATTCCTTACAGCTTACTTACAAAAGTTAGGCAGGTTTCATTTCGAAATTCTACGCGTAATGGTCATAACTGGAACATGTTTTTTGTCCATATACTCTA